>NC_053473.1:600000-872319 GCF_015227805.2 Hirundo rustica | reverse complement strand
GCACCTGCAAAGCACTTTTACTTACATGGTCCCTCTGCTGGGCCTCTTGCATGACAAATTCTTGGACCAGGAATGGACAAAAGTCAACAAGATAGGACAAGATATCTGTGGCAGCAGATGCCACTTGCAGATCGTCCATTCCCTAAGAAAAAAATAATTTTGTAGGGTAAATCAGGTTTGCTGCATGCCAGCAGGTAAAGCTGCAAAGAAAAGGGAATGAAAGATTTTGGGAAGGTTTCATTCCTAAGTTTGAGAAACACAAATGGTTCCAGAGAAGCAACAATAAACCAGCAACCTCTTTTGCCCCCTCTTTGCCTCCTTTAGAAGGGACACAAGATCTTCTGTCAATCTGAGAGTCCTCATTTAAGCAGGAACCATTCCCATTGTGCCACTTCCTGGCTGGAATAGCTGAGACACTGATCTTCTGTACCTGCTATCCACAACTGATTCATTTCGTACCAAAGGATCAATTGGACAAGTCAATCAGTCTCCTTCTTCTCCTCACTTCTTCTTCTCATGCAAATGGATTGTAAGCCAGACTAAACAACTCCAGACCCTGCCTTGTTGTGTGGGTAAATTAAAGGCGGTTAAGCTTAAATTTGCCAAGGTCAAGTTTGTGAAGGGCCTTCCTTTGCCTGGATGTTGTTTAAAAAGTTGGCAAGTGCCTCATTCTGCCTTCATGTTCTCAAGCTTGCAAGTGAAATGGGAATGGCAATGTTTCTCTCACACAGGGCTCACAAACAACCTTCCCCTAAAGGTGCCAAGCTGAGCAGGGCAGAACAAATGCTTTGATGGCAGTGCTGTGCCTTGCTCAGTTCCCAGGTTGCTCCTGCAGCAGAGAAACCCCTGGAATCTGGTGTTTGTGACCAACAGCAGCACTCAGCCTGGATTGCAATGGTCAGGCAGCAACAGCTGCCTCAGACAAAGGAGGGACAAACCCTGACCAATTGCTGCTCAGGACAGAGAAATCTGCTGCCACCATGAGGACAGGATCTTCTGGGAAGAAATGAGCCAACAGCTCCAGAGGAGCGAAAAAGATTTCTGTGGCCCCGGTCCAAGCATAACCACAAGAGCCCCAAGAAAACAACACCAATGTGGCTGCCCTGTGGCAAAGAGTCTCTTTCCATCCTATCTCTGCCTTGTCCCAAGGACTGCACTGAGCACAGGATTTGCCCCTGGTGCAGAGTCACAAGAATCAGGGCAACCCAGGCAGGCGTTTGCAAGAGCTGTGGGAGCTTTGGGATTGTGGCTGGTTCAATCCACTGTCAGCAGAGCCAAGGTATGTGAGCAAAGGGACACACAAGTGCTCGGTAGGTCCAACAAGTGTGCCAGTGGCTCTGGCCTTTCCTGCTTTGAGGAAAGCAGCCGGAAGTTTTCACTTACCAGCAGAATTTCAAGAGCAGGAAGAAGTCCCAGCTTGGCCAAGCTTTGTAAAAATGCCTCCCTGTTCTGGTGAAACGTGAGGGAAAAGGCACAGAAGTCCTTCAGAAAGTTCACCTGTTGCAAAGGAAAAAGAATTTCCAGTGTCTTGGAGTAAGGCAATTCTCTGAAAAGAGGAAAGGGTTACAATTTCTAGCAGAGTTGGAGTCCTGGTTGGACCTTTCTAGAGAATGATCTTCTTCTTGTGGTGTCTCCTCCAAGCTTTGCCAACATCAACAAAGCAAAGCCATGAAAAGGAAACGCACAGAGAAAGAAGAAATCTGTCACTTGGCCTTGACCTCAAAAATACCTCAGATACAGAACTAAAGTTCTCTGATGCTGAAACATTCTGGGAAGAAAGCAGAGCTTGAAGTCGAGGGTGTCAGTTCCATGCTGGTCCTTTCTACACAAGGAAATCCGGATTTACAGCAAATAAAACAGAGCTTAGGTTGCCAGAAATCTTTCTTTAAGTGAGGACTTAAATGGATTGAGCTGCACTGGCAAGGATTCCTGGGTTCCAGAAAGACCTCAAGGACGGCAGAAGGCCTCAAGAACAGTTTCCCTTTTTCATCCCTCTCCTTTCAAGCCCGCGAGTACTGACTCACCAATTCCCATCGCTGGTGGGCACCTGTAGCTCCAGCTGTTAACTGGGCCAGAACTTCTGACCAGAATCTCTGGTCTTTCTGCAGAACACACAGAAGGAACACAACTGTCACAGGCCCTCTGGAAAGGCAGAACTTCCATCTTGAGAGGATCCCCCACTACTGCAAGCCCAACTGTTCACCCCTCCATTCATTGTAGCCCAACAAAGGCCATTGCCAGAGCACACAGATCCCACAGGATCCTTCCTTCCCAGGGCATTGTTTCAGCAGTGTCTGTGTGCAGCAGAAGCAGGGGCAGAAGCCCAGAGCTGCAGGGGAAGCTGGACCCAGGGGAGGCTCTGGAAAAGTGGAGCTCCCAAGACCCAGTCGAGACCCAGCTTGTCCCATGTGGCACCTGCCCTGCTCCCCCTGCCCTGAGAACATCCCACAGGGATCCCTTTCCCTCCTGTGCAGCTGCAACCCTTGAAAGCATTTCTTCATGTCCCCCAGGCAAGGGGGAGCAGGTTCCCAGCTGGCTGCAGCCACGGCCTGGTTGCCCTTCCTCGCACTCAAAGCAGCTCCCCCCTTGCCCTGCTCTGCACTTCTGCCCCAGCCTTGGCTTGGTACAGTCACAGCCTCTCCTCCCAAGAGAGACTTCAGGACCTCTAGGACAAGAGCTCCCGTCTGGCCAAGGGCTTCAGTTTCCCCATTGCTTAAGCCTCCAAAGGGACAAGAAAACCAAACTGAACATCAGCAGCATCTCTCAAGGCTTTGAATGCTCTCTGCCCTCTCTGTCCCCACATTTCTTGGGACACCTTGCCATGGGAAGCAGCACTGGCAGTGTTCTCCCTAAACCTGCTCTTTGGCATTTCAGGTTCAGAATGAGTTCCACAGACATTGCACGTGGCCTTAAGAAAGAATCCCAAAAGCTGCTTGTTCCCCAGCTCCCCCCACAAACCAGCTCCAAAGCAGTTCTTCTCTTTGCTTGGCTGTCAAAGAGAACTTGAAACGCTTGACAGCCATTCAGGAATCTTTAGATCCTTCCCCAAGCTCTTCCCTTTCTAAACTACAGAATCCAAGGGAGGAGAAAGAAGGGGGATTGTTATAAATGACTCAAAACCTGGGCAGGAATGAGTAAATGAAATTTAATTTGAACCCAATAAAATGACAAAGCAAAGGGAGGAACAGCACTGGGAGCTTGCTGGGACTCCTTCTGCCCACCAGAGGCTCAGGCTCACAAAATGGCATCTCTGCCTTTCATCCCCTGAGGTTGTATCAGCCTCATGAATATTCATAAGCAGTCCTTTGCTCCCCCTCTGGCCCCTCCCACAGCCCAGGCTCTGCCCGTAGATGGACACTTGGCTCCTCCCAAGGCCTGTCAATCAATCCTTCCCTGCCTTCCATTGCTGGAGCCCTTCTGGTCTCTGATTGGCGGGGCCATGTTCCCCTGCCCGGCCTCCAGCAGCGAGTGTCCCCCCTCCTGCCGCCTCTGACAAGGGGTAAATGTACTCCCTGCCCCACAGGTTTGTACAGCCCTGTCAGCCCAAGCTGCCAGGCAGGAACCACAGAAGGGGAGGGGAGGATTGAAGGGAGAACAGAAAAGGGTTCCAAACTATACAAGGGTTCCAAACTATACTGGAACACCAAAAGTACATGTCCAAAGAACTATAAATCCTAACAAAACTTCTCCCCAGCATACTCAACAACTCTTCCTCATTTGCATGAGCCAATCACCACACCTTATTCCTAACAGGATCACTCCCATCCTGTGCATATGCAACCACATCTGATGAATGGTGATCCCTTGGCAGCTCCAACTGCAGGTCCCAAGCCACTGAGTGCAGGTCAGAGGCCACTTACCTCCAAGGCACGGAAGATGTCGTTTTTCCTGCAGCTGATGAAGGAGGTGAGGCTGGGCAGAGAATCCGCTCCCACTCCAGCTGTCTTGGGCAGGATGATGGCCTGAATATACTGTGCCCAGTACATCTGGTGGAGTTTTTGCTGGAGCTCAGGGTCTCGGATGGGAAGAAGCTCCTTCAGCTTGGTTGTTTGCCACAGGAGCTGCCGGTGCCATTTGGGCTGTGCCAAAGAGGGGCCATACTCGAGGCAGCCGACCACATCCATGATACACTCCTGCGACAGCATCACCTCCAGCACAGCTGCTTGGTCAAGCCATAGAATTCCTTGCATAATGGCTGACAAATACTGCAAGGCCTGGCTGAGCTGTAACTCCTCGGCGACTTGGAAAACCTCTAAGAGCTTGGGAATGTAGCCTTCCTTCTTCAGGGCCAATGCCAGCTTTTCCTGCGGCTGGCTGAGGGAGAGCAGAGGTGACCAGACTCAGCAACCTCTGCCAGTCTGGGAATCTTGCAGGGAGGAAGGCTGATCCCAGGGGCCCACTGCAGCCATTTCTTCCTGGTGTTCCTCTGATGGCTGCAGAAGATGCGAGGTGACTTCCAATGAAGGTCACACCTGCCAAAAGGCAGCAAGAGGGAAGCGACAGGGAAGCACGAGGAGAGGCCACGCTGCGCTTGCCTTCTGTTGGCTCTGCCCCTGGAGCTGCCTCAGCTTCCTCTGGTTCTGGCCTTTGTGATGTCACATGCAGCAGGAGGCTTCCACTGTTCCGCTCCTTGATGACCTGGCCTCAGGTTGCCAAAGGTCCTCCACTCTGCCATGTCCCTGATACCAAAGTGGTGGGACTTCAGGAGAGAACTTGTAGAACTGAGAACAATCCAGCAGCTTCCCAGTACCCACCAGGAGAGGGCTACCAGAAGGCTGCAGAGAGACTTTTCCCCATGGCCTTCAGGGACAGGACAGGGGGAATTGCCTGAAGCTGAGGGAGGGCAGGTTTCAGTGTGGTCTGAGGAAGAAATTCTGGCCTTGAAGTGTGGCTGGGCACTGGGCTAGATTGCCCAGAGAGGTTGTGGACTCACCAGGCTTGCAGGGTGCGGTGGGTTGACCTGGTCAGACACCAGGTACCCACCAGAGCTGGTGTCCCTGCCCTCTGCACCTGGACATGGCAGAGAAAATAGAACCAAGGGTCTCTGGATTGAGATAAGGACAGGGAGAGATCCCTGTCCCTTCTCTGTCACAGGCAAAACTGCCTCAGATTTTGGATATTTATTGAATTGATTACTCCCAGCATCAGGGCAAGATCCTGAGAAACCAAACAAATCTCACAGTCACTTTTTCCCCCAGCCCTCCTGTTCTGGAAAAAAAAGAGTCAGAGTAGAGACTTGCTCTTTTGTATGTTTCTTTATTATCAAGCTTGGCCTTGGGGGAGAGCTTGCTTGCTCTCTTGGCGACTGCAGAGGAGGAGGTACACACAGCTTCGCTTCACAGCAAAGCTGGGGACTCCCACCCCCCTCACGGGCTTTTTCCCTTGCCGGGGAGTCCGTTTCGCTTCGCTGATCAGGGGTCATCCAGCGATGGGGGACTCCTTCTCAGGTCACGGCGACTAAATAAAGCTGCTTCGGCGGACCCCCGTACCTTTTGCACTAGTCTAAAGTGCGACTTCAGTCCTGGATTTTACTTTGGTTCTCTGCTTTTCAGAGTCTCTTGTTCTTGAGTTGTTCCCAGAATTCCAGTGTTCTTTTTATTTGCATATTCAGACACTATCCGGCGAAAGGGAGCAGAGATACAGGTAATAAGGTGAATTCTTAATTAACAAACAAGTAAATAAGGTGATAATCAATATTAAAACAGGAATAAGGCAAATTCTTTATACAGAACTAGTATTAACAATCTTAATGGAATTACTTAACAATTAAGCAACTAAAACATAGATTATTTGAATAGAACTTATTTATAACAACTCCCCCTCTATTTCTTTGATCGAGCTTTAGCTCGCATCAATTTGTTACCTCTTCTTCTTGAAAATAAATTTTTCTACATTTTTGGAACTTTTCATATATTTCTTTGGCATTTTCATGTTCAGGTTCTTGACTCTCTATTACCATCATTTTGGTTTGTTTTTGACTGGTTGCTTTAGGGATCTGGATACTGGCTTGGACTGTGGAGGTAATTGTACGAATTAGATATGGGATTAGACAAGGTAAAAACATTAACCCAGTGATTGAGCAAATTATCATAAACCCAGCTTTCTTCCACCAATCCCCCTTGAATGACCAAAAACTATTCCACCAGTTGGTGTCCATTAAAGGAGTCCACTCTTGATTTCTCACATAGGCTAGCTTTCTGATTTCTTTTGAGATGTTTTTAATTACTGCGCTTTTATCATCAATTTCTAAACAACATTCAGAAGAATTAAATTTACCACAGATTCCTCTTTCATCTGCTAAAAGGTAGTCTACAGCAAGACGTATTTGGTATATTACAGCTCTTGTTTGTGTTAGTTGGTCAGTGATGTGGTCTAATGCGAGAGCTGTTCAGTTAGATACCATTTCTAGGACAGCTTGGAGCCTAATGATTCTATTTAACATGTAGATTGGAGTGCGATACCCCCAGGACCCGTCCTGTGCCCATGTAGCTGGTCCATAGGTTTTAATGATTTCTTCTGAGGTCCATATTTTTCCTTTCCATTTTTGGTCTCCACCAATTGTTAGAGTATCTCTTGTCTTTCGTTCGACTTTTCCCAGATTGTCATATACTGGGACTCCTAGGTGTGCTCCTAATCTCTTGGGTAATAGGAAGAAAGCTGGCTTCATGATCCCTATTGTACAGCTTCCCAACCAATCCCCAGGCAATTCTGTATAAGCAGTATCCCCACAAATCCAGAACAGGTGATTTGGAGCTTCCCAGTAATCTTCCCTAGTTTCAAAAGGCTGTTGCCAAAACCGAGACAGTTCTTTTATTCCCCCAAAAGGGTTTATAGCTTTGTCAATACATTCATATAATTCATACTTCTCATTATAGATACATTTTTCCGTATTCTCAGTTGACCAATACTTGTTAGGCCCTTTGGGAACCCATTTAGCACTTGAGTTTATCACTATTATATACCTTTTGCACATTAATTTTCCTACACGGGTTTGATACTTGGTTCCTGTCCTCATGATACATTCTTCCCCAATGATTTTAGATTTGAGATCCCACTTCTCTCTTCCTCTTGTTCTTAGACTTTGTGTATTCTGTTCAGTCTGCTTCCATTTTAGAATTTCTAGAGGGCTTAAACTGATTCCCTCCCAAGGCCATATTTCAGACATTTGTGTACCTCCACATATCCAGCACTCGGTTAAATTTAATTCTTGACTGATCCTTTCTACTAAGTCAATGAACAGGTTTTTTCCTGATGGGATGTCTAGGCTTTTTTCAAATTTTGTTGTCAACACTTTTTCTTTTATTATATCTCTTAATCCTTTTTGATCTGCTTCAAAGCATAACCAAGTATCTCCTACAGGACATTCCTCAAATAGGCGCTGTGCATAACTAGCTGTGTTTTTTGTGGTCCAATAAACTTTTCCATCCTCTTGGCAAGTATTCAACTGGGAGTGGTCAAAGCAGTTTGGGTTCACGTTAGTATGGACCCTGAATAAGGATCTGAGATCCTCTCCATCGTACACTGGATGGCAGCAGTTAGCACAGGCTTTTGTTTCATAGGTGTGCTTTATGAACATCATCAGTACGATCCCTCCCAAGAGTCCGGTATGGGCCATCCTCCCTGGATCTCCTGCTCCACCCGGCCTTGCCTCTTGGAGTGGAGAGGTCTCCTCAAGAACCCACTTACATGCTTCCACTTCCCTTCCCTATTAATTTAGTTGCCTTTAGAGAATGTTCTGTAGGAGATTGACCTTTGTTTTCTAAAAAAATACTTATACTTTTTAAATTTATCTATTACTTGAATTTGTTCAAACTGCTACTTATAAAACTTAACAACTTTTAAAATTAACATATAAGAAAACTTAAACTTATTTAAAACACTATTTATAAAACTTAAACAATATTTAAAATTAATACAAAAAAACCCCTTAACTCTTTTTAATATATCTATTACTTAAACTTATTTAAATTGCTACTTAGAAAACTTACAATCTAAAAATTATCATATAGAAAAACCTTAAACTCATTTAAATTTTTATTTATAAAACTTAAACCATATGTAGAATTAATACAAAAAAAACTTTATACCCTTTTTTAATATATCTATTACTTAAACTTATCTAAATTGCTAATTACAAAAACTGACTTAGGTTTACATAAATTAACTTTTATTGTGCCCCCCCCCCTTCTCCTTTTTTTTTTTTGAGTCCGTTGATTTGGGGAGAAGCAAGTGAAAAAGGTTTTCACAATCTCTGTTATCTCTTATTTCTTTTTAAAAGTTAATTTTAAGTCTTTCGGGTGTGGTGTTACTGTCCACTCGGTTTCATCCGGTGAGGGTGCTGAACTTGGGTTCTCTCAGGAGGGGGGTACTGGCCCTTTAACTCTGGTGATGTGGGTCCATCCTTTTTCTTCAGTGCGCACTGCTGTGTGAGTTGTTAACAGTACTTGGTAGGGACCTTCAAACTTCGGGATCAGTGGGGTATTAGTCTACGTTTTGATCAATACCCAATCTCCAGGATTGATATTATGCATGTTTGCATCCAAAGGGGAAAGTTTGAGGAAGATAGCCTTCTTTCTGAGATTTTCTAGGGTTTGTCCAAAGGTTTTTAGATATTTTCTAGTGACTTCCTCTCCTTCCAGGTAGTCCTTAGAACTATAAGGAGATAACAAAAAGGGAAGCCCGAATAACATTTCATATGGTGACACTCCTATATCTGCTCGTGGCTGTGTTCTGATTCGTAATAATGCTAGTAGTAAGCATTTAAGCCAATTAGTTGAGTTTCTGCTATTAACTTAGTCAGTCACATTTTTAATGTCTTTTCTCATCCTTTTCTACTCTGCCTGAGCTTTGGGGATGGCCATGGGGTGTTGTAACCCTCCATTTTATCCCTAAGGCTTGTGTAACCTGTTGTGAATTTGTGCTGTGAAATGTTGCCCCTCTGTCTGAATCAATATTATTTATCAGCCCATACCGAGGGAGGATATCTTCTAATATTAGTTTTGTTACTTCTTCTGCTGTTTCCTTTTTCATAGGGAATGCGTCTACCCATTTTGTTACTACTTCTGCTGTTTCCTTTTTTATAGGGAATGCGTCTACCCAATGGGTAAGGTGATCTATGATCACTAGCAAGTGTTTGTAACCTTGAACAGGGGGCATCTCAGTAAAACCAATTTGCACATTCTGGAAGGGCCTTAAGGCTAACTCCCTCCCTCCAGGCTCAGTTTTTCTCATAACTTTTTGATTTATTTTCTGACATATTATACATCCTTGAGTAACTGCTTTTGCTAATTCGTGTACTCCAATACATAGGTTTCCCTTAGGAAATGGTCACATAACCCCTGGGTTCCCCAGTGGGTTAAATTATTGTATTTCTCTAAGTATTTTTCGGGCTAGGGCTTTATTTAAGAATTTCCTGTCCGTCAGCTGTTAACCACACTCCATGCTTCCCCCTGGTGTAATCTTAATTCTTTTATTGCTTTCTGCTCTGTTTCACTAAAACACCTGCTCTATCCCTTCTTCTTCTTTTCTTGGTATTTTCTCCAATTTGAGGATTTTTACTGGTTCTCCTGGTTCTAAATCTGCTTCTCTGGCTGTTTGATCAGCTAACTGGTTTCCCCTTATCTCGGGCATATTTCCTTTTTGATGCCCTTTTATGTGAACTACTGCAATTTCTACTGGTTTTTGAAAAGATTTTGACACTGACTTTATTAATTCTGTGTGTATTTAGTCTTTTTCTTTTGAACTTAAATATCCCCGTCCTTCCCAAATCTTCCCAAACGTGTGCACGATACCAAAGGCATATCTAGAGTCTGTGTAAATGGTCCCTCGGTCATCTTTAAGTAAGTCTGGCCCTCTCTTTAGTGCATATATTTCACAGCACTGCGCTGACCAATTACTTGGTAACTTTTCCCTTTCTAAGACTTCCATTTTCTCTCCCTCACTAACAGAGTATCCCTGATGTTCTTTTCCTTCCACCACTCGGGATGACCAATCTGTGAACATACCTCTCCCATATGGAAGGGGTGTGTCTTCTAAATCTCCTCTCACTTTTGTCTGCATATCAATGAGTTCTCCCCTTGGGTCAGTTTATGATATGCACAACCATTTTTCCATCTTTTGGGATAACTCCTACCCCGAGCTGCACTTGTAAGTCTCTGCCTAGTAATTGGTTTCTGTATGTGGTAAATAAAGAAAATCAGCTACACTACTTTGAGTTCCCTTTTATCTCTACTCCTTCAATTATTAATGCTCAAAGGCCTTCCTTCAGCCCCTAACACTTCACAAGTTTTTGTCCCGATTGTTACCCCTGTTGGTAATTTCCTTAAACTTGACCTATCGGCTCCTGTGTCTACTAAGAATTCATATTCTTCACTTTGGGGCCCCACATCAAAGTTTACTAGAGGCTCATCTTGTTGTTCCATCGGGTCCCCTATTTTATAGAGCCTCTGACACCCCTAATCCTCCCCTTTCAGAGCACCCTCTCTAGGGCATCTTGCTCCTTGCAATAGCTTCATCAAGTGATAATTTCTTACAATCTCTTTTTAAATGCCCTATTTCACCACAGTAATAACAAGTTCTGTTCTCTCCTGGGTTACTTCTTTTTAAATTTACCCACGGTGGTACTATGGGTGACTTTGGTTCTTCAAATGAGGGTCTTGGTCCTCCCTCACTAGATTTCAAAGAGGAGTTTCTCTGGTTTTCCACTACTCCAGTACTTTCTCTTGCTACAGCTACAATAATGCGAGCTTTGGCTCTAGCTTTTCTTTCTTCTTCTCTCTCTCAAGTAACTTTTAAGGCTTCTTTTAATAATTCATTAATACTTTTCTCCTGCCAGTCTTCAATTTTTTCTAATTTTCTCCGTATATCTGGCCATGACTTTGTTACAAACTGCACTTTTAGAATTACTTGTCCCTCAGGACTATCAGGGTCTATGCTTGAATATAATTGAAAATTTCTTTTTAATCAATTTAGCCAAGTGGCAGGAGTCTCATCTTTTTCTTGGGACCCATCAAAAGCTAATTTAGTATTATTCCCTCTGGGGACAGACTCTCTATGCCTCTTACTATCAAGGACCTATAGTCTCTCATATTTTGTCTTTCTTCTTCTCGATTTGGGTCCCACCCCGGGTCAGCTATCGGTGATTTATGATCTCCAGGTGGCCCTAACCTATTTTCCCTTTCCCAAATTCTGATGCTTGCTGTTCTGATCATTCGTATTTCCTCAGGGGAGAACAAGATGTTTAATACAGAATTTAACTCTCCCCATGTATAAACATTGGGTCCAAGGAATTGGTCTACCTGTGTGGCAATACCTATGGGATCTTCAACTAAATTTCCTAGCTCTTTCTTAAATCCTCTTACCTCAGAGGCTGTTAATGGGGCATTTACAAATCCTACTCCTCCAATCACTCCTCCCATAGGCACTTCCCTGAGGGGGAAAAGGTCTTTCTGGCTTTAAGGCTTTTGACCTGGTGTTACAATAGGGTCCTTCACTTACATTATCCACTGATAACACTGTCCGGGCTAGGAATGCCTGGGGGTTTCCAGGAGAATGGGATGACTCACGGGAGTCTGTAGGGGTTTTGGTTAACTCCAAATTAGGGGGTGGCAGGGGGATTACTGTAGGTGATGGGGAGGTAGTAAAATCTGTAGGAGGAGAAGCAGAGGATGGTACTGTGGGAGGAAGGGGGGCTAGGGAAGAGGTTATGTTTTGGGAAACTGAAGGAGTTATAACTGGGGCTAAAGAACTTTGACTGTTGGAAGGAGGTGGCAAAGGGGCTGTTGGGAGAGAAGGGGGACAAGGTACTAAGGATTGAGGAGGAGGGGTGTTAAGGAGGGGTGATGATGGAACCACTGGGGGAAGAGGAGGAGAGGGTTCTGAAGGAGTTTGAGTTTGACTCGGGGAGGTTAGTAGGGAAACTGGGACAGGATTTTGAGGGACTTGGGGCACTTCTGGGTAAATTGAAGGGGGTAAATGGTCTAGAGGGTCCCATCTTTGATTATTTTCTTTCTTTCCTCTTTCTCTTTTCCTTTCTTTCACACTTTTCTTTTTCTTTTAAATTGCAGACTCTTATACTCTCTTTACTTGTGGCTCTCTTTTGCCAACAAGCAGCATAAGGCTAACTGATTTACGTCTGGATCTTCCTGAGTTCTTAGGTACTGATTTAACTGATAGCACATCCACTCATCCTGTGTTCCAAACCATGGCCACTCTCCTGGTAATTTTAATTTTGGCCAGACTTCTGTGCAATAAAACACCATTTTAACCTGATCTATCCTTTTGTGGCTTCTAAGGAATCCCCTTTAGCTAAAGTTGTTCTAAGGGACTACCAGGTGGAATACTCTTCACTTTGTTATTTTCCTTTTGGGATTTCTTCTTCTTACTTAGTACATTGTCCCATTTTCTTTAAACTGAACAAAAATTTCAAGGTGCCCTCTACTGACGGCAACACAGGTTTTTAAGCAAAAAAATTCTTTGGCTTTTCTCACTCTACTTCAAAACTCCTGACTTAATTCTTGAACACTTCAACATAAAACTTCTAAACTTTAATGCTTTTCTACTCTTCCTACACTTTTGCTTTCATTTAGGGAACAAACTCTCTCTTTCTACTCACTTTCTCCAACCTTCTTCATTTTCTTGGACGCTCACACTTTACTTACACCAGGGGCTCAGACTCTCTTCTGACCCCTTTGAGGTGAGTCCTAATGACCTCACCTCCTATGTACCCCCCGCGCCTTGCCTCACCCCTGAGACTCTGGACACACTTTGCGGCGCACGACAGGGTCCCTAGTACTGGCATCCCCTTCCGGGCCTCAGGGCCTTCCCATGCCTTAGCCCCAGCCAGGCCAGACAACTTCAGTCTGAACCCCGGACTAGACTGCCCTGTCACTAGTACTGTTCCCCTCTTCACTTTTTGAAACAGAGGTAAGAGGTCAAGACTCCGCACGGGTTACCTGGGGGGGTATCCCTTCCTTGTTTCCAAGGATCAACCTGAGCAGGGCCCGACTCCTTTGCCTTCCACCAGGACTGGCTTGACTACTTCTCCCCAGTGAAGCAGCCTCGGCAAGAGGGATGAGTGTGTGTGTGCAGGATGCCCGCCTTGCCTCCAAGCTGACTCCCCACCCCGGTGTCCTCGGGCTATGGGTTTGTGGCCTCCTCCCTGAGACCGCGGCAGCACACCCTCTCTGGTGCGTCTGGCTCAGTCCTGGGAAGCAGGGACTCTCATGAGCTCTTGGCACCCGCAGTGTCTGGGGACACCCCGTCAACCCTGGTACAGTTTTCCCGCCCCTCCAGGGTTTCTAAACTCTCCTAGGCTACCCTAGCCTTTATGGGGGGACCTGCCCCTAATGCGTGCCACTCACACTCTGTTTTCCCCTGCACGCCCGGGGGGGGTCTTTCTGCCCCTAAGGAGACGCCTCACGCACTAGTTTCTTTCGCTTCCCCCTGTTGAGGGTTGAGTCTCCTAGAGAATTTTTTCCCCCTCCCAAGTTGCTAGGAGACTAAGTGCTGAGTGCTTAACCTGGACAAAAAACTGATAACTTAGTTTTTGGGGGGAGGGAGAAAAGCTCCCGGAGAGAGCTGAGGGTGGGGGGTATCTCGCGGGCTTTTTTTTTTCTTCCGGGGGAGCACCGATCGGGCCACGCTGGCTGCTGGAGTCCACGGTTAACGAAGGAGTCTGGTCCTGGGATTCTACCATCTGTTGGGTATCCAGGAATTCGGAGTTTCTCTTCGCTGTCCTGCTGGATTTTGGGTGAGACCGGGTCCCGCCGCTGCAGCTTCTCCGGCACTGCCACCTCTGCCTGCCGAGACACCCCCTGCCTGCGGAGGACAGTCCACCGCGCCCGGCTTCCAGCCATCAGCGCCGGAGCTTCCACCGTTTGCCCTCGGGGTTCTTGGTTCTGTTTTTACTATTGTTATTTCTGTTCGTTTTTGTCTGTCCTGTTATTTTACTAGTAAAGGACTGTTATTCCTTTTCCCCATAGCTCTGACTGAAAAGTTTTACTTTTGATCTTCCAAATTTAATAACACGGAGGGAAGGATTCAAATTCCTCATTTCCAAGAGAGGCCTGCCTCTCCATAGCAGACCCTGTCTTTTCAAAGCCAAGACACCCCTTTTCCTGGCCTGCCCCCTTGCGGGGGTCCAAAACCGCAGTACCGAGGGGTCCACACTCAGTTCCGGGGGTCCGAGCTGCCGGCCCCCGACTCTCACACTCCCACTCGTACGTCTCCTTTACCTGCCGCCGGAATGCTCACCCTCCGGCGCTCCTCGTCGTTGCCGGTCCCAGGCTGCTCCCGCTTGGCCACCTGTCCCGGAGGTCCGAAGGGCGAGCGGCCGTCCCATCTTCGGTCCCTCTTCAGGCGTGGCCAGATCCCAGACGAGTCCCCAGAAATTGTTCTGGAAAAAAAAGAGTCAGAGAGTGAGACTTACTTTTTTGTATGTTTCTTTATTATCAAGCTTGGCCTTGGGGGAGAGCTTGCTTGCTCCCTTGGCAACATGGAGGAGGAGGTACACACAGCTTTGCTTCACAGCAAAGCTGGGGACTCCCACCCCCCCTCACGGGCTTTTTCCTTGCCGGGGAGTCCGTTTCGCTTGGCTGATGAGGGGTCATCCAGCGATGGGGTACTCCTTCTCAGGTCACGGCGACTAAATAAAGCTGCTTCGGCGGAGCCCCGTACTTTTTGCACTAGTCTAAAGTGCGACTTCAGTCCTGGATTTTACTTTGGTTCTCTGCTTTTCAGAGTCTCTTGTTCTTGAGTTGTTCCCAGAATTCCAGTGTTCTTTTTATTTGCATATTCAGATACTATCCGGCGAATGGGAGCAGAGATACAGGTAATAAGGTGAATTCTTAATTAACAAACAAGTAAATAAGGTGATAATCAATATTAAAACAGGAATAAGGCAAATTCTCTATACAGAACTAGTATTAACAATCTTAATGGAATTACTTAATAATTAAGCAACTAAAACATAGATTATTTGAATAGAACTTATTTATAACACTCCCTCTTTCCCAAAGTCTCTCTTGTCCGCCCCCTGGGGCACAGGAAGACAGGAATTTGGGTTCTAGTCTGTTCATGCCACATGGTTGCTGCTCAGAGGGAGGAGTCGGAGTCCTTGCTCTCCTCCAGCATGGGGTCCCTACCACGGGAGACAGTTCTCCAGGAACTTCTCCAACTGGAGTCCATCCCACAGAAAACAGCTCTCCACAACCTGCTGCCATGTGGATCACACTTCCTGAGGGTCAGTCCTTCATGCCCTTCTGCTCCAGCCTGGCTCCTCCACAGGCTCACAAGGCCTCGCAGCAAACTGCTTCAGCACGCGAAGCTCCTTCCTGCACGGATGTGTGGGGCCCTGCCAGGACCTTGCTCAGCAGGAGCTTCCCATGGTCTCCAAGGCTCTCTCAGGCATCCCCCGCTCCAGCGTGCAGGGCTCCTCAGGGGCTGCAGGTGGATGTCTGCCGCCCGTTGCCCTCCATGGGCTGCAGGGCACAGCTGCCTCCGCATGGGCCGTGCCACAGGCAGCAGGGAATCGGGGGGCTGGTGGAGTTTTGTCCCAAGTTTTCTGCACAGCTGCTTTCTCTGGAAAAATCTGTGCTGAATGCCATCAGTCAGGGATCACAAGGCAAGGCCTTAGGGTGGAACTTAACCCTAAGTAAGCATCATGTCAACAGAGTGTTACTGCCCGTGCACCAGCACCCCCAAGTTCTTCCCCTCAAGGAACCCACCAACCAGGTTTGTTTGAGGTATAAAACAGTATTTTATGGTGCCTTGATTGGTTTTGGTCACTGCTTTGGGCACCTCTGGCCCATCTCACTGCCCCAGGACACTCTTTTTCTGGACCTTCTGGTGTGAGGCACTTCCCGAGTGCCCCCTGGGGCAGAGCCGGCCCGTGCATGCAAATCCTGAGTGCAAAGCTGGCAGGCCCTTCAGGTCCTTTGGGAAATGAACCTGGAGAGGGTTTTTGAAACTGCCCAGGTAGAACTGGGGCCTGCCTGGGGAAAGCTGAGCCATGCCGAGAGAGGGGTGCCAGCCCTTCCCAATGCCACATCCCAGTGCGGTACAACACCAGCTGGCGCTGGGAGCCGTGGCAGTGCCCGGCAAGGGCCTCAGGGAATCGTGCCATCACAGGCCCGTGCCGCTGGAAAAGCTCCGAGACCGTCGAGTCCAACCATTTCCCCAGAGCTGCCACGCTCGGCACTAAGCCGCGTCCCCAAGTGCTACATCCACATGTGTCACGTGCAAAGGGGTTTTCTGTCCTTTCACTTGTCCCCCCGTGTTTAACTTGTCTCGGTGCCCCAGGAAAGCCGAGGCCCTCGCTCCCGAGCAGTCTGCCAGCGCCCCGTAAGGGGGCGCCCTCCCCGCGCCATGCTGCGGGCCAGGAGCGGGCTGCGCTGACACTGCAGCGGCCGGAGAGCCTCAGCAGCTCTTCCCAATTCCTGACTCCGCAGGGCTCTTCCTCTTTATCTGAGCATGGGCCGTGCTGCTGGCCACTCCTGGCACCGAGGGAAGGACTCACCCACAGAATTTACAGAATACCTCTCTTTATTGATATAAAACTTGTTATGAATGAACAGGGCAGGAGATCGTTTTTACTCCTTTAATGCCTTTATTATTCAGCTCTTTTGAAAGGGATGGCTCGGGGTAATGCCTACGCCACCGCTGCTCCCAATGGGCACTGCTGAGGAGGAGGTTCACGTTGACTTTGCTGCGCAGCCGCAGAGTCAGGAGCCTGACCTCACGGGAGTCCCCTAGGTCTCGCTTTTAGTTTGTTTTGGGCCTGAGGTTTCTCCCAGTAGGTGCTTCTTAGGTCAGGGTGAGAACTTAGAGATTCGTCAGAAGGGGTTACGATTGTTTGAAGGTCTTCCTCACCTGCTAATGCCTCTCATTTTGTTGGATTTTGTGTCGGCTCGTTGTTATTAGGGGTTGGTATTTACCACACTTCCGGTTGAGAGGTGCACCTTGGGAGTCCCCCTTAATTCCATACTGGGTGGTGCTAGATGGAAAGTAGTTGGGATCTGGGCGGTGCCTTCAAGTTGATGAGCAGATGAGGAGGAGCTGATGGGAAGCAGGCGGTGTCAGTGCTTTACTGGACTTAGTGGCAGATGAGCTCAGCGGGCCAACCGGGGAGCAGCGGATGCTTCACTTGGAACAAGGTAAGGAGGAACTGGGAAAGACACTATGGAGTTTTGGGGCCTAACTTGGAATAAGGGTAAGGGGAATGCACCAACACTAGGTACGGAACTGGAGTCTGGGGTACAAGGAACAGATAACAAAGACAGATTAACATTGGTACACAGAACTGGTAACAAAGAACATTAATACAGGACAACTGTTTAACTTATTATAAACTCCTATTACTCTGCACCCTTTTGAATATTATTCCTCACAATCCCCCCTCTTTTTTTCTTTGATTGGGTCGTTAACCTGCATCGAATCTCTTTTTCTTTTTGACAGGACATTCCTTTTAGTTCTTGATATTGATGATACAATCTTTTCTGCTGAACCCAATTCTTTTTCGTCAGCTGTTAATTTAATATACTTGTGGGTTTCCATGGTTTATTTTCTGACATTTGGATGCTGGCTTGTACAGTGAGGTAGCAATCCTAATCAGGCAAGGGAGTATGCAAGGGAGGAGGAGGAGGCTGGCTATTGCACTTAAGGCTTATAAAGGTAATTTTCTTCCACCAGGCTCCTTTTAGGGACCAGAAATTATCCCACCAATCCGTGTTTATGAGGGGAGTCCATTCTTGAGTGCCCACATGTCCTGGTTTGGGACAAATTTGGGGGAAAACCCCTATAGGATCCCTCTAAGGAAGCAAACCCAAGTGGCCCCTCCCTCCAACCGGTCCGGTAAAAAAAACCTCTTTGGAGAAAAGTGGAAAAAACTATTTTACTAAACAAATGAAGTGCATACAAGTATAAAGAATGAATAATATGAAACAATAAAACCTCTCCTTCTGAAGTGAGATGGCAAATTGAGAAAGTCCTTGCCGTGGGTGTAGCTCGGCTCTCTCTCTCGGACTCTCCTCAGTCCCAGTCTCTCCGGCGCTGCTGGAAAATGCCGAGGTCCAGGCCCCGGTGGGCCACAGGTGCAGCCCCCAGTGCTCCCCTGGGTTTTCAGTCCAGAGCAGGTTTAAACAGTTCCAAGGAAAAGGAAAAAAAAACAGTCCAGGGAACTTCTCTGCCCTAGCTAGCTGAAATAACTAAAAGCAAAAAAAGATCTCTGTCCTGCAGTCTCTCCAAGCCTCCGCCAAACACCCCATCCAGAAGAATGTGGAGGAGTCAGGCAGTTTTCTCAAAACAAACTCCTTCTCCTTGCTCTTAGAACCAGTCTTAAAGGCACAGGACTCAATAAACAGCAAAACCAGAACAGACGATTGGGGATACAAGCATCATAAAGTTACCCTAGGACACCACATATGCTATTTTTCTTATCTCTTTTGAGCTATTTCGGATTACTTCACTTCTATTGTCAATCTCCAAGCAGCACTCAGATGAGTTAAACTTTCCACATATACCGCCTTCATTAGCTAGTAGATAATGTGCTGCTAACCTGATTTGGTATACTACAGCTCTAGTCCGGGCTAATTGATGACTTATATGGTCTAGAGCCAGGGCTGTTCTATTTGAGATGACTTCCAGGACTGCTTGTAATCTGATAATTCATTCAACATGTAAATAGGAGTTCTATACCCCCATGATCCATCTTGAGCCCAGGGGGCCGCTCCATAGGTTTTGATTATTTCCTCCGGAGTCCAAACTGTTCCCTTCCATGTTTGAGTGCTATCCATGTTTATGATGGTTCTCTTTTGTCGGTTTTTCTTATTTAAGTGGTCTTACAAAGGCACTCCTAATTCATTTCCTGACTCTTTGGGTAATAAAAAGAAGGCTGGTTTAATAATGCCTGTCGTGCAACTGCCTGCCCAGTCCCCGGGAAGATGCTATAGGCTCTATCCCCACATATCCAAAATAGGTGTTCTGGGGCCCTCCAAGAGGTGTTCTGGGGGTCGAAGGGATGTTTCCAATATTTGGATATTTCCCTAAGTCCTGAAAATGGATTAATTCCCTTTCCAGTACACTGGCGTAATTGGTACCCTTCGTTGTAAATGCATCCAGTCTCTTTCTTCCCAATCGCCCAATGTCTCAGGCCCTCTGGGGATCCACTTTTGAGTGTGTTCTCGTATGGTTAGGGACCTTTTACAAGCCATCTTACCTACAAAGGTTTTATACCGTTTCCCTACACGTTGTATGCATTCCTCCCCAATAACTTTAGATTTTAAGTCCCATTGTTCCCTTTCTCTTTTCCCAATATGAGGGGGTTTTTGTTTTATTTTCTTCCACCTCAGGATATCCAAGGGGGCTAGACTGATTCCCTCCCAAGGCCATACATCCGACATTTGAGTACTACCGCAGATCGAACAATTAGTTATGTTAAGCTCATGGCTTATTCTTTCGACTAAATCAATGAATAAATTTTTATTGAGGGGTTCTTCTATTTCCATCTTCTTGATAGTCAGCGGTTTCTCTTTTATAAGATCTTTTACTCCTTTTACACCATTTACCTTTTCCATACAAAACCACTCTCTGATAGGGCATTCCCCAGTCAGGCGCTGCTTGAAAGTAGCAGAATTCTTTGCTACCCAATACTGTTTGCCCTCTTCTTCACAGGTAGAGAGCCGAGCCATATCAAAACAGGTGGGGTTCACGTTAGTATGAACTCTGATTAAGGATTCCAGGTTTTCCCCATCGTAGATTGGGGAACAACACTTTGAGCAAGCTCCGTTGGCATACCCACTCACTATCAGAACTAACACTAGTCCCCCCAGGAGTCCAGTGTGAACTGTTTCCACCTTGTTCCAGTCTCACCTGGTCTTGCCTCCTGGATCCTAGAGCTCCTCAGGGCTAATCCTCAGAGTCCCTTTATGTAACCCCCCCCCCATTTTTTGTTGTTAATTTAGTTCCCCTAGAGAGTGCCCTATGAGAGAGCTTAAGGTGCAGAGTAGAGATAGAGATTATACAACAATGTTAATTACAATGACTTATAATATTAAGGTAATTCTGTAACACTTTTACAACCTCGTTAGCAATTATTCTCTGGCATTCAAGGTGAGTAACTGCTGTGTAGTCCTTTATTTAGTCTGTGTCTTCTTCTTAAGGGTGAGCCTCAATGTACCGGGTTGTTGGGTTACAGTCCACTCCGTGTGGCTGGTGACGTGGTGATTTCGATGGTTCAGTGGGGGGTGGCACAGGTCCCTTTACCCTTGTATATGTGTCCAACCCTTCCTCTTGAGTCCTGACCGCAAGTATGGGTTGTGAGAAGTACCTGAAATGGACCTTCAAATTTAGGCGTTAATGAGGCACTGGTCCAGGATTTTATTAATACCCAATCCCCAGGGTCAATTTGATGAACTTTGAGTCGAGAGGTGAGGTTTGGGGGACATATCCTTTTTTCTGGAGATTTTCTAGGGTCTTTCCAATGGTTTGCAGATATTGTTGTACTATGGTTTCTCCGTCTTGATAACTCCCCGTACTGTAAGGTGTTAATAAGAAGGGAAGTCCAACATCATCTCATATGGGGAGACCCCTATATCTGACCTGGGTCGTGCCCTAATCCTTAGAAGAGCGAGAGGCAGGCACCGGAGCCAATTCATTTGGGTTTCTTCTATTAACTTGGTTAGTACGTTTTTAAGGGTTTTGTTCATCCGCTCTACTCTCCCTGAGCTTTGAGGGTTGCCATGGTACATGGAGTCTCCATTTCACTCCTAGTGCCTCAACAGTCTTTTGTAATACCCGAGCAGTGAATTGGGGTCCTCTGTCTGAATCAATGTTGTTTATAAGGCCATATCGGGGGATTATGTGTTCGAGTAAGGTTCTTACTACAACTTCCGCTGTCTCCTTTTTGGTTGGAAAGGCTTCTACCCAGTGAGTCAGGTGGTCTACTATTACGAGGAGATGTTTATAACCTTGAACTGGGGGCATTTCAGTAAAGTCTATTTGTATATTCTGAAAAGGCCTCAAAGCTATTTCTCTTCCCCCTAGTGGATCTTTCTCAGGGCTCGTTGGTTAACTTTTTGGCAGATGATACACCCCTGGGTTATGGCTTTTGCTAACTCACTATCCCCTATACATAGATGCTCCCTTAGGAAGTGGTCACATAGTCCTTGAGTACCCCAATGGGTCGACTCATGGATTTCCGCTTAGCATCTTCCTTGCTAGGGGTTTATTTAAAAACTTTCTCCCATAGGAGTTACCCATTCTCCATATTTGCCTGGTTGCATTTCTAATTCTTCCATCATTTTTAATTCTTTCTTACTGTATATTGGCTCTTTTCTCTCTTCTCTTTCCCTTGAGACCTTGTTTAGGGCTAAGACCTTGATAGGTTCTCCTGGCCCCTGAGCCGCCTTTTTCGCTTCTTGGTCTGCTATACGATTTCCCTCCCCTTCTATGGTACCTCCTTTTTAATGACCTCTTACATGTACTATGGCTAGTTCCAGGGGCTGTAGTATAGATGTTAGTATGGCTTTTCTTAGTTCTTTGTGTGCCAAGTCTTTTCCTTTTGAATTTAAATAGCCACGCTCCTCCCAGATTTTCCCAATGGTGTGGGCTACTCCATAGGCATACTTTGAATCAGTATATATGGTTCCTCGGTCCCCTTCTAATAAGTCCAGTCCTTTCTTTAACGCATAGATTTCACAAAGTTGAGCTGACCAACTGCCGGGCAATTTTCCTGTCTCTAAGGTTTTCATATCATCTCTGGTTGACCCCTCGATTACTGCATATCCTGATGCTCTCTTCCCCTCTATTACTCTTGAAGATCCGTCTATGAATAACTTTCTTCCCTGGGGTAAGGGTATGGTTTCTAAATCTTCCCTTACTTTGGTTTGGAAGTTCAGGAGCTCTAGACAATCATGCTCTAGTTCTTGAGGAGGTTCTCCAGAAAGGAATTGCACTGGGTTTAGAGTTTTTGAAGTGGTTAAAGTTAGGTTTTCTGAATTTATCAAAGTAATTTCATATTTAAGTATTCGGGAGTCTGTTATCCATTCTGGGGCTTTTTGGCTTAAAATTGTTTTTAGGTCGTGTGGTGTGTGGACTCGTATCTTCCCCTGTAGGGTCAATTTCTGAGTCTCCTCCACCAGTACCGCAGTTGCAGCAACAGCTTGTAGGCAAGTTGGCCATCCTCGGGCAACAGGGTCGAGCAGCTTCGATAGAAAGGCTATAGGCTTTTTACATCCGTCCCATTCTTGAGTTATGACTCCATAAGCCACTCCCTCTTCTGTATTTACAAATAAGTCGAATTCTTGTTTCAGGTTAGGTAGACTTAGGACAGGTGCTGTAGATAACTTGTGTTTTAAATCTCTTAATCGATTTTCATCATCTTCTGTCCATTCTACTGGCTCGGGATTAACTAGTTTGTTGGAAAGAAACTTTACACTTTGAGTGTATTTGTCTAGCCACAGTGTACAATACCCAAAGAGGCCCAGGAGTTTCCGTATATCCCTTTTCGTTTTGGGCGCAGGTATGGCTTGAATTCCCGCAATCCTTTCAGGACTCAATTTCTTGTATCCCTTCCCAATCAGATGTCCCAGGTATGTCACCTCCTGCTCAATGAACTGGACTTTCCTTTTTGATACCCTTAGTCCTTTTTCTCCCAGGAAGTTTGAGGGTTGTATACTCGCTGTCTTCACCTCGACCTGATCTTCTCCAGATACTAACAAGTCATCTACATATTGTAAGATCCGCACTGGTCCCTTGGGGTTAAATTGTTCCAGTAACCTTTCCAGGGCTTGCCCAAACAAATTGGGAGACTCGGTGAACCCTTGCAGTAAACGAGTCCACCTCAGCTGCTGCTTTCTATTTTTCCCTGGATGTTCCCTCTTGAATGCAAACCAATCTCTGCATTCTTCAGCTAAGGGGCAGGCCCAAAAAGCGTCCTTCAAGTCAACGATGGTAAACCACGCGTGTTCCGGTGGAATTTGGCTGAGTAAGGTGAAAGGATTTGGGACTACAGGGTATTTGGTGACAGTCTTTTTGTTGATTTCTCTTAGATCTTGTACTAACCTATACTTCCCTTCGGCCTTTTTTACCGCCAGTATGGGGGTATTATGAGGGGACATACACGGTTCTAGGATGGCCTCCTCTAGCAGTTGCTCTATGACTGGGGCTAGTCCTTTTCTCCCCTCTGGGGATATGGGGTATTGCTTTATTCGGACTGGGGAAGTCCCTGTTTGCATTTCAATTTTAATAGGCGGAATATCTAAGAATCCACTCTTCCCTTCTTCAGCCCATACTTTTGGGTCGATTTCCTCTAAGTCTTTTGGTGTTAATTTCATGATTTTTACCCACATTTTTCCCTTCTCTGGAATAACTCCTACCCCCAACTGGACTTGTAAATCTCTCCCCAGCAGGTTAGTCTCTAAATCAGGTAGGTAAATAAAATCAGCAGTTACTTGCCGAGAATTCCCTTTTACTTTAACATTACTTATAATGGGGGCTTTGAATGGTTTTCCCTCTGCTCCCATCACCTCACAGGTTCTCGTGCTAACGGTCATTCCTGTGGGGAGCTTTTTAAGACTGGAGCAATCTGGTCCGGTGTCTACTAGAAATTCAAAGTCTTCTTGATTGGGGCCCACTTCGAAGTTTACCATGGGCTCTTCCTGGTGGTACATGGGGTCCCCTAATGTATAGAGCCCACGACACCCCTATTCTTCATCCTCTTCTCCCTTTAGCAGCCTCTCCAGTTTGTCCTGCTGTCCTGTAATCGCTTCATCAAAGGTCACTTTCTGGCAATCTCTTCGCAAGTGTCCCTTTTCTCTGCAATAAAAGCATTTCCTCTCTTCCCCTGTCCTTCTTAGGGTTCTCCAGGGTGGGGTTGTTTCTCGCCTTTCTCTCTTTAACTCTGTGCCCTTTCTATCTGGTGGATCCTGATTTTTAATTGCCCCTATACTCTCTCTTGCTACAGCCACCATTATTTTTGCTTTGGCTCTAGTCTTCTCCTCCTCTCTCCTCAAGTAGACTCCCAAAGCTTCTCATAACAACGCATTTATTCCTTTCTCCTGCCAATCTTCTATTTTTTCCAGCTTTCTCCTAATATCAGGCCATGATTTGGTGACAAATTGGGTTTTTAGTAATATCTGGCCCTCGGGACTGTCAGGATCTATGTTAGAGTATAATTGAAAATTCCTTTTTAATCTATTTAACCAGGTGGCTGGGGTCTCTTCCTTTCCCTGCATACTATCAAATGCCAATTTGGTATTATTACTTCGGGGTACTGACTCTTTAATTCCTCTCACTATCAAGTTTTGATAATCTTCCATGTTCCTCCTATCTTCTTCTCTGTTGGGATTCCATCTAGGGTCTACTACCGGCAGCTTGAAGTCTCCTGGAGGACCAGTCCTGTTCTCTCTTTCCCATATCCGCATCCCTGCAGTACGGATCATCCTCCCTTCCTCCGGGCTGAATAATATCTTTAAAATAGAATTCAGCTCTCCCCACGTGTATATATTAGGGCCCAGAAATTGATCTATCTGATTCAAAACTCCAATTGGATCTTCTACAAGATTCCCTAATTCTTTTTTAAAGTTACGAACTTCAGATGCTGTAAGGGGGGCGTTAACAAATCCTACCCCTCCAGCAGCCCCTCCCATCACGACTTCTCTCAAAGGGAAGAGTTTCACTTTGGATCTCGTGTTACAACAGGGCCCTTCTAGGTTCTCAATTCCCTGAGTTGGAGTACCTCCACTATGATTATTACTGAGGGAGGTTTCCGGGCTTGACATGGGAAGACTTAATCCCCAGTCTGGAGGTGGAGCTGGGAGTGTGGATGGCAAGGGGGAGGACACGGGATTTGGAGGAACCCGGGAGATTGGAGGAGGATTGGCTGGTAAGTGCTGAGGGCTTGAATGGATATCGCGGTAGATAGATGGGGGAGGTAGGTGATCGAGAGGGTCCCAAGTAGGGTGCTCCTCTTCCTTCTTTTTATCACTTTTCTTTCCTTGTTCCTGGACTTTACATATCTTTACGCTTTGATCTTCAGTACTGGGTTCCAGCCAACAGGCTGCATATTTTATTTGCTCTGTTTCGATATTCGCTTGGGCTCTTAGATGCCGGTTTAATAATGAGCACATCCAGGGATCAGTAGTCCCCTGCCAAGGCCATTTTCCGGGCAGATCTAGGGTAGGCCAAACCTCCACACAGTAGTGAATCATCTTGATCTGATCTGAGGGCTTGGTCCTCTCATTTTTGTCCCATTGTTCTAGCATGTCTCCTAATGGACAGCCTGGGGGGATGTTAGTTACTTTTTCTTTCTCCTTTTCCTCCTGCTCCTGAGCTTGTCGTAGTCTGTTCATGCACGCACCCATTCTCTCTAGGTCAGCTAAAAGATCCCAATGGTGCCTTTACCCGAACGGAAAAGATAATACAAGGCAACACAAACTAGAAAATCTCTGACCTTTCTTTAAATTAAAACTTCTTCAAGGTGCCCCTACACAAACGGAAAGATACAGATGGGCAACTCAAACTCTAAAGTCTCACTCGCTCCGTAGAGACCTAGCCGCCTCAGGGCCACGACCACTACCTTCCCTCTCACTCTAGGGGACTCGGTCCCTCAGGATAGCCTGTGGGCCCGCCCCTGGGGCCTCAGCCACTATCCCCTCTTCCTCTCCCGCAAATCACTCAGACCCCTGTAGACAGCCGGTCAACCAGGGCCCAGGGTTCCAGGTACCGCCTACCGCCAGGGCCTGGATCTGCAGTGCGCAATCCACTCACTCACCCCACCTTTGACTCCCTTGTGCTCTGGGACTCCCCTAACACTCTCACCTCTGCACCCGGACAGCGTCCTGTCCCCCGCCAGTGCAGACTACTTGCACCCGGACAGCGCGCCTCCTTGCACCCCCGACCAGTGCAGGTTCCCCACACTCACTCTGGCCTCCACTATCCTGCACCCGGACAGCGTGCTTCCTTGCACCCCCGACCAGTGCCGATCCCAGGCCTACTGCACCCGGACAGCGTACCCCTTACTGGGCACCCCCGACCAATGCCGATCCCAGGCCTACTGCACCCAGACAGCGTACCCCTATACTGGGCACCCCCGACCAATGCAAAAACTCCCCAGTTAGGTAGCCTGTGGGCCCACCCTCAGGACCTCAGCCACTATCCTAGCCAGTGGACCCTCTTAACCCTGCACCCGGATGGGGTATCTAGATCCCCCGCCCAATGCAGGTCCCACACCCGGATAATATGCTCCCCTGGGGCCACCCCGACCAATGTGGGAATCAAGGGCCACACCCACTACTCCTCTCTTGTGGGGGGGATCCTAGTGGGGCCTTCTTCCAACCGCCCTGTGACGTGCCACTCACTATGCCCCTGGAGACGCCTCACTCCTTCAATCTCCTTTCGCTTCCCCCTGTTCTCAGCCATCTCCCACGTGGAGGTCCGGAACCGTGGGACTGAGGGGTCCTCACTCGCTCCGGGAGTCCGAGCTGGTGGCCCCGGTCTCAGTCACTCCTCACTCACACGCCTCCACTCCCACCACCGGTTTTCTTACCAGCGTTCCTCAGCGCTGTCCTCGGCTGTGGTGTCCTTGCTGTCCCTTCTCTGATCTCCGCTGGTGTCCCTCGGTGTTCTCAGGTCCAGAGCAGCCAGCTGTCCCGAAGGTTCAAGGCTGGGAGGTGCCTTCCTGTCCTGGATCCTCTTCTGGGTGTAGCTTATCCCGGACGAGTCCCCAAAATTGTTATAAATGAACAGGGCAGGAGATCGTTTTTACTCCTTTAATGCCTTTATAATTCAGCTCTTTTGAAATGGATGGCTCGGGGGAAGGCCTATGCCACCGCTGCTCCCAATGGGCGCCGCTGAGGAGGAGGTTCACGTCGACTTTGCTGCGCAGCCGCAGAGTCAGGAGCCTGACCTCGCGGGAGTCCCCTAGGTCTCGCTTTTAGTTTGTTTTGGGCCTGGGGGTGTCTCCCAGTAGGTGCTTTTTAGGTCAGGGTGAGAACTTAGAGATTCGTCGGAAGGGGTTTACGATTGTTTGAAGGTCTTCCTCACCTGCTAATGCCTCTCATTTTGTTGGAGTTTGTGTCGGCTCATTGTTATTAGGGGTTGTTGGTATTTACCACACTTCCGGTTGAGAGGTGCACCTTGGGAGTCCCCCTTATTTCCATACTAGATGGAAAGTAGTCGGGATCTGGGTGGTGCCTACAGGTTGATGAGCAGATGAGGAGGAGCTGATGGGAAGCAGGCGGTGTCAGTGCTTTACTGGACGTAGTGGCAGATGAGGCACATGTGGCGTTGATAGCTCAGCGGGCCAACCGGGGAGCAGCGGATGCTTCACTTGGAACAAGGTAAGGAGGAACTGGGAAAGAACTATTGAGTTTTGGAGCCTAACTTGGAATAAGGTAAGGGGAATGCACAACACTAGGTACAGAACTGGAGTCTGGGGTACAAGGAACAGATAACAAAGACAGATAACATTGGTACACAGAACTGGTAATAAAGAACATTAATACAGAGAACTGTTTAACTTATTATAAACTCCTATTACTCTGCACCCTTTTGATTTTATTCCTCACAAAACTGTGATGGGTTATACTTCGAGAATGGTGATAGAACCTGTCAGAGATAGGATTTGTCAGTGATAGGATCTGACTGCATAAACATGTTCAAAGCAACCCCCAGACAAGCTCTAGTTCCCAATTAAAGCATTCAGTGTGCACAGAGTGAAGTTCTTGCCCAAGAGGTCCTGACAGGGAGGAAGGCAGGTTCAGCCCATCGACTGAGCTCAGCAGTGACCACGGAGTTTCCTCCCATTCTCAACTTCTTATGCATTTTCTTTCTGGTTAGGTGGAACTTGAGTGACTCAAGTCATGCAGATCTTTATGTGCATAATTCTTTTGCTTTACTTTTAAAGACAGAGTCATAAAAACCATCCCAGTGAGGGGTGGGCATGCTTTTGGAGGGGGTGGGGGTGTACCTTTGGGATGGAGGGGTGCGTTGATGATGCAATTAGCCTTTAACGAACCACATTTCTCAGAGGAGAGCATTTTCACCCCAGTTGTTGGCTTGGCAGCAGGACATCTCCTCCCTGTCCTGGCTGGCAGGTGCTGAGCAGTTTCTCAGCTGCAAAGCACCATTGAGTTTTCTCTACTATCCAGTCTGAACCTCCCTGGGGCAACTTGAACTCACTTCTTGTCGTGTCTCTTGTTCCCAGGGAGATCAGACTGACCCTCCCCTGGCTATAAGGCCCTGAACTGAAAACTCCTGTTCTCCTGCACGCCCTGGCTCTACTGGGTGCTGTTGGGGAGATGAGAAGGCTGCAGCAGATGAGAGGCAGAGGGACAGCCCCAGGCAGCCCCAGGTGACAGAGCCCAAGACACACCACTCTGCCACTGGGGAGACCCTGGGAGGTGAGCTGGAGACCCTGGGAGGTGAGCTGGGATGGGCTTGGGGCTCTCTGCACTCCCAAAAGGGGCTGAGAGTGTCCCTCTGACACACAAGGCACCCTGTGCCAGTGCTGGAAGGGGCCAGGCCTGGGCCCCACTCTCTCTGCAGTGGGGTGCTTCACAAGCCTGGTCCCCTTCAGGCCCCTTCAGAGCAAAGACCAGAGATGGAGTTTCCAGCAGTAGGATTGGGGGATACAGGGATCCTTTCTGAAGCTGACTGGCAGCTTTGAATCCACTTGCTCTGCCTCCTCTAGAGAAAAGAAACAGCAGGAGAGCTTCAGAAACGTGGCAACCCCTGCCTTGCTCCTGTGGCATGGGGGCTGGACGGAGCAGGTCTGCCCAAGTCTGCTGCAGGTTGGCATCTCCTGCAGCCTGGCTTCGACACTGCCTCTGAGCCATCTGGCAGAGGCTTCTCACTGCCCAGGGAAAGGATGTTCATTCCCAAATGCTGCAGTGCCATCAGCCCTGGGATATGTCTAATGCTCTCCAAGGCTACAGGGAACCCTGTGGGAGATGTCTGGCCATCAGGAGCAGCTGCAGGGGGTGATGTTTTGACTGACAGCTGCTTAACATGAGTGGTCAGCGTGCCCAAGTGGGCAAGGAGGCCAGTGGCATCCTGGCTTGTAGCAGCCAAGGTGTAGGCAGCAGGACCAGTTCCTCTGTGCTGGCACTGCTGAGGCAATTCCAGTGCTGGGGGCAGTCTTGGGGCCCTTATGGCAAGAGAGAGACTGAGCGGCTGGAGTGTGTCTAGAGATGGGAACGGAGCTGGAGAAAGGTCTGGAGCACCATGAGCAGCTGAGGGAGGTGAGGGGGGGCTCAGCCTGGAGAAAAGGGAGGCTCAGGGGGACCTTCCCATTTTATACAACTCCCTGACAGGCAGCTGGAACTGTAAGAAATAAATTCCTAAGATACGAGCTCTTAGTTACTGTTAAAAGTTACTGTTCTAAGTTTAACAGTTCATAAGCAAAACCTTGTTTGTTTGTATCTCTATTCCCTACTCCCTACTCTATGCCTTACTCCCTTTCTGTTGAGCGTCACCGCCTCTGCTCCCAGGAGGCTGTGCGCCCAAGGACATATCCATATGCAAATTAAGATACACTTGGCACAAAAGACCCCCAGAGATGAGGAGCCACCAGATAACTGAGGACTGGAAATAACAACTCTAGCCTGGCAAAACGGTATGGAACCTCGGATCACCAATTATAGCCAGCCCTGTGTTGTCTCCATGATCCTGGTAGTTCTAGAGAAAAAGGACACCCCCCTAGACTCGAGCCATCATTGTCTTCCCAGGTCTCTTGTGAATACGGAAGCCCCAGTTCTGCCGGGTGGCAAAACTGAACCCCCTCCTCCTCCACGTTGTCCATCGGGAGCAGCGGTGGTGTGCGCAACCCCTCGAGTTCCCCACCCAGAGCTGTCCTTAATAAAGGACTTTAAAAAGGAGCTGGTCTCCTGGCCCATTTGTAACATTAGTAAGTGTTGTAATTTTGAGTTCCTCCATCGTCATGGTTGCAGAGGTTATGTGTCCACATTGAAATGTTTACTGTTGTTGTCGATGTTAATTATTTAAGCTAAAACTTTGGTTGTTACATACCTGTATCCCTCTCCCGACGCGTACCGCTTCCGCTGCTCCCAAGAGACTGTGCGCCCAAAGGCGTATGCAAATTAAGGTACACTCCATGACAAAGACCCCCAAAGATGACGAGCTATTGAAACCCAGAGGAACTGAGAGCAGCACCTCCGGCCAGGCAAATGGAAAGGGGCCTTGGATCACCAACTAGAACTGGCTCCAAAGTCGACACCATAAGTACAGCAGCACCCGACCACAATGACATCCCTGGAGCACGAGCCAGCAAGTGTCTTCCTGAGGGCTGCTGCAAGGACGCAAGCCCCAGCTCTGCTGGGTGGCAAAGCTGAAACACCTCCTCCTCTGCGTCGTCCACGGGAGCAGCGGCGGTGTGCACGACCCCTCGGGCCCCCACCCAGAGCTGTTCTAACACAGGCCTTTTCAAAGGAGCTGGTCTCCTGGCCCGTTCTTAACACAGGAACACCTTCCACTAGACCAGGTTGGTCCAAGCCCCATCCAGCCTGGCCTTGAACACTTCCCCAGATGGGGCAGCCACAGCATCTCTGGACAACCTGTGCCAGAGCCTCACCACCCTCACAGGGAGGAATTTATTCCCAATATCCAAACAAAATCTTTCCTCTTCAGTCTAAAACTGTTCCCCCATGTCCTGTCACTCCAGGACCTTGTAAATAGTCTCTCTTCATCTTCCTTGTTGGTTCTGTTCAGGTACTGGAAGGCTGCAGTTAGGTCACCAGAAGGCTTTTGATATTGCAGTCTGAACCATACCAATTCTCTCAGCCTTTCCTTAGCTCTCTAAGTCATCTCTGTGGCCTCCTCTGGACTTGCTGCAACAGCTTCATGTTCTTCCTGTGCTGGCCCCAGGGTGTGAAGCAACTTTGCAGGTGGGGTCTCACCTGAGTGGGGCAGAGGGGCAGAATCCCCCCCTCCCCTGCTGCCCATGCTGGGGCACCAGCCCAGCACAGAGGGGTGTTATAGATGGGTAATGCGATGGTTGGCTCTCAGAATTAAGGGATGAATAGATGAACAAGGGATGAATATGTGTATGTTAAGAGAAGTTTTATTGATGTATAAGAAGAAGATGTATTGATGCATGGTTATGTCATTGTGATGTGTTGTTTAGACATCCTCTGTTCTCCCCATAGTCCCCTTTCCCCCTGTATGGGTGCCAAGGAATGGCCTTGGTAGTGGGGACATGTGGAAGAAGGGCATGCCTGTGCCCCTTGTATCTGGCATTTGGGAGGAGGGAAGGCTTGTTACTAGGAGGCATGGCATGACAACACCTGAGCTCCAATCAAGTAGCAAGAAAGCAGAGTCCACTGATGGACGGCAAAGAAGAGTTGAGGCAGACTTTAGGAGGGGCCAGGGTTGCCTGATGTGTCGCAGTGAGGGTGGCCGCAGCGTGTCTTTTAGATTCCCTGATATTCAGGGTAAATGTGGTGCTGAAGAAGGAGTGGGCATGATGGTGTGTCCGAAAAAGAAAACTTTAATAGGAAAATAAAATAGGGACAGTGCCCAGAAGCCACACGCTGTAAGGATGAAACACCAAAGACCAGAAATGAGGGGGGAGTGGCAATATATAAGTGTGGGAACAGAGGGTTCTAGAAACACGACCAAATATGGACCATTGACAACAAATAGGGGAGCAGAACTTGGGTTCATTAACATAATAACAGCAAAGTCACCTGGGAGGAGATCTCTCTCTCTCCTCAAGTTAAACAAATGCCTCCCAGGGCTTGAAGCCAAGGTCTGGCTGGCCAGGGGTGAAATCTGGCTGGCCCTGTGCCTCTGCCAGGCTGATGGCCACACTGATGCAATACCAAAGGTATAAAAGGCAGAGCAGCCATTTTGTGGATGAGCACATGGCAGTTTAATTCCATGCTCCCAGCACTGTCCCTTTTCCTTATTCAGTCCTTTATTCCATTTTGTTAAGATTTAATAAACCTTTGAAAATTTTAAAGTGCAGTGTCGTTTCTCACAGTGGGTTCTGGGTGCTGGCACATGTGGATGGACCATGTCCACTTCTCACCCACCAGGCACCCACAAGTCCCTCCCCTCAGGACTGCTCTCAATGCCTTCATCCCCCAGCCTGTCTCTTCCCAGCAGGATCAGTTCTTCCTGATGATGGGCGTCCTGGGTCTGTGCTGGAGCAGGCCTGCAGCTGCTAAGCTTTTCCCCTCTTGCTTCCGGAATGGAATTCCTTGGGGCTGGAAGCCAGGCTGGCATTATCCAGAGCCCTGGCCCAGAGCCGTGGGCACAGCCACATTGGCAATTCAGCTTTGGCTTCTGGGAGCCCCTTCCCTCCCGGAGCCGTGGGAACGGGAGAGAGCCCACCCTTGTTTGCACGGCTGACAAGAGCAGGCCCCGCTCTTGTGAAAACTGCCTGGCTGCGCCTATCAGCCATTTAAACCCAGGCCTTCTCTTGTCCTGACAGGAACTTGACTGGCATATTTGGAGACATTCCTGTCTCTTCCCAGGACTTCTGGACATCAGAGTGAGCTACCAAATGCCAAGAAGTCTTGCAGAGCTGCATCTCTGGAGAGCGGGCTGTGACCCACACCAGTAGCCATCCCCAAAGCCTTGCATTCTGTGCCATTGTGTCTGGTTTTTGTGAAAGATACAGCACATTGGACTCAAGCTGTCATGTCCATATGAAGACCAGATTATAGAATTTGACAGACATTTGGGGCAGTTTCCCAGCCTGTAGGTCCAAGTTTGCTATAAACACAACTTGATGCAAAAGGAATTGCCTTTCATGCCAAGCTGTGGCTGTCCCCAGTGTTATGAATAAGGTGTAATGATTGACTTATGCAAATGAGGAGCAGTTATTAAGTATGGTGGGGGAGAAGTTCTGTTAAGGTTTACAGTTCTTTTGACATGTACTTTTGGTGTTCCAGTATAGTTTGGAACCCTTTTCTATTCTCCCTTCAATCCTCCCCTCCCCTTCTGTGGTTCCTGCCTGGCAGCTCGGGCTGACAGGGCTGTACAAACCTGTGGGGCAGGGAGTACATTTACCCCTTGTCAGAGGCGGCAGGGAGTGGGGGACACACGCTGCTGGAGGCCGGGCAGGGGAACATGGCCCCGCCAATCAAGAGACCAGAAGGGCTCCAGCAATGGAAGGCAGGGAAGGATTGATTGACAGGCCTTGGGAGGAGCCAAGTGTCCATCTACGGACAGAGGCCTGGGCTGGGGGAGGGGCCAGGACACATAAAGATTGCTCATGGATATTGATAATAATGACACAACCTTGAGTGTATAAAAGGCAGAGATGCCATTTTGTGAGCCCGAGCCTCTGGTGGGCAGAAGGACTCCCATCAAGCTCCCAGTGCTGTTCCCCCTTTGCTTAGTCATTTTAATGGGTTCAAATTAAATTTGATTTACTCATTCCCGCCCAGGGTTTGAGTCGTTTATAATGCCAGCAATTCAGGTGAAGACTCATAGAAATCTTTTGGAATCCTCTCCTGGTTTGGCTTGGGGAGACTGGAACAGAGACCAGGAGAGGTCCCCCTTTCCCCATGGCATGCCATGGCTGACTGCACTGTCCAGGAACTCCCAGGAAAACAGGCAAACACACCCATTCCAGTTTCATAGGACATTTTATCCCAGGTCCATTTATCAAAAATACAACTACTACAATTACAGAATCTAATATCAAATCCTGAATTTTACAGCTTAGCCTTAATCTATTAATTTAATCAAACAATTTTCTTGGGAACTTGAACAGAAAGCAAACTCTTCCTTCTTGAACAAACGCTACCACTTATCTACCTACAGAAAACAGCAAATCTCTTAACAAACAACAGCTAAGCCTAATACAAACGACAAGTATTGAAACTAAAAACTATTTAGCCTAAAAACCCCCAAATGTAGGTTTCCTTCCTTTGGCCAGACGCAGTCTTTTCTTTGGAATTTCCTCCTCTTGATCGCTGTCAGAGTCCACTGGTCGAGATCTCTGCCAAATGGAAAAAGGCAAAAAGGAAATTCTCATGTTGAAAGAATACTTAGAAAGGTACAATTTTTGTTCCCCCAAATGCCATCTCCTCTGTCCATGCCCCAGCCAGACCAGCAAGTGAGCAGGGCAAGAGCCAAGAAGCGGCCCTAGTTCAGGGATGCAGAAGATGAAAGATCAGACTGTGTCCCCAGGTCAGCACCAAACTCCAGGGCCCGCCCATCCTTTCTTCAGGCTTCCTCCCCAGCAGTCAGTGTCCCTGGGCAGGGCTTGGGTGAATTGAGCCCAAGCCCCGCTGCAGGCCTCCAGGCTGGTGCTGCCCGTGCTGCATTGCCCTGGGCCAGGCTTGGCATGGCGTCACCACTGTCCCTGGCCAGAGCAGCAGCTCAGCCCAGTTGTCCCACCTTGAGGGCCACCAGCAGCGGGCATGGGGTTGCAGTCTTTGAAGAGGAGCCCTTGGAGCTCGTTGGTGCCATCTGAACTGCCCCCCCCTTGGGCTACATTGATAATAATTTGCTCTTCCTGCTTTGAGGCTCTTGCACCTCTGCCCAAGAGGGATAGGACCCTGTAGAGAGACAGAACAAGTGACTCCAGCTTTGGGGCTGCTCCCACCTAAGTCAGCATCAGCAATGATTTGCAGAGTTTGGAGGGAGCATGGCCCATTTGGAAGGCAATCCAGCTCCATGGGCACTTGTGTCCTCCCTGTAAGACACAGCAGCCGTTGGCTGAGGCCCAGGGAGGCTGAATTCCCCCTCGCAGGGACAGAGCAAGGTTCTCTGGGGAGAATCCCCCCTTGTAGGGACAGAGAAAGCTCAGGGCTTTCCGAGAGGCGCAAGGAATTCCCTGAGCAAGAGCAGCTTTACTCCAGGGGCCTGCAAGGAAAGGTAGAGGCAGCTTTCCTCTCATCCTGGAAGTTCTCCTCTGGAAGGAGAGACAAAGTCAGTACCTGCCACCTGTTCCTGCTGCCCTCTGGCAAAGAGAAAACCAAGGAGCAGCCCAGCTGTAGGGCAGTCCCTGCCAGGCTCCTAGCACAGAGACTGGGCCTACCTGTGCGCGCTCTGCTTTTGTTGCTGCTGCTCTCTCTCATATTTCCTCTTCAGTCCCTGGAATGTCCGCACATAGGTGATGGATTCCAGTGCAGGATAGAAGGTCTCGATGACATAGGTAACCAGGGACTTACAATCTTCCTGCAGAGGAACAAAAACATGGTCTCACGTCTCCAGCGGTCATAGGCTGCAGTTCAGAGAGCTTCCAAGTTTCCTTTGCAAAGGAACCATGCTTTGGCCAGAGCCAAAGCACTTTTGTCTGGAGCAATTGCAAAGCAATTCAGATTGATCCGGAAGCCAAGAGCTGAAATCTGGAAAGAATGATTCCTCTTCCCATGGCAGGGTTCACCAGAGTCAGCAGTGCCCTGAGGCTGTTTGTGCCAGGTGCATTGAAGAGGGAGGCTGCCCTGGGCCTGTTGAGCTGAGAGGCCACAGCCGTGCCCGAGCTGAAGCTGCTGCTGAACTCACCAGCCTGAGGAATTCAAACAGCTCCAGCAGAGCCCAGTGGAGTGGGTTGAACATAGCTCCATCCTTCAGCAGAGCCTGCACAAGGGGTGCCAGGAGGTTTCCCTGGATGATGTAGTGGTTATAAAGCTCATCCTTCAGGGCAATGATCTTCTTCAGGAAGTGCAGAGCACCTTTGTGAAGAGAGAAATGCAAGGATTCCAGAGCCACAGGCCAGGGTTGCAGTGCAGAAATTCATTCCCATCCCTTCCCATGAATCCTGAGTTCAGGTGTCCCATGGAACATCTTCCACCCAGGACACGCTAAGCTTGGAAGAAGGAAATGCCAAAGGCTACTCACTCAAGGCCAGAAATGTGTGTTTGGAATTGATCAAGAGGAGGACCCTTCTTAGCAAATCCCAGTGGAGGATGTAAGCCCTCATGTGCTCCTGGTGCCGTGTCACACAAAAATACAGCAGCTCCAAAATTAAGGCCAGGAGTTGTGCTGTTTGATAATCATCTACAAGAAAAAGTAATGACTTCAATGAGAAAAAAAAAAAAAAAAAAAAAATATCCTGTGCTGTCCATCCAGCTCAGATGCTATTGCAGTTCCTGACATGGTTTTAGTGGACTTTGTTTCCTGGGTTGCTTTAGGAGGTAGAACTTTCGGGGGAGAACAAAACCACCAACTCAAATGGACTTTTTTGGCCCTTGAAGCAAGTCTTCTTAGAAAGCATCCAAGTCCAACCCCTCCACCATCAACAACTCTCCTCCAGGAAGTTCCATCTGCTACAAAGCACAGCTGGAAGCCATGTCAGGGAGAGGCAAGAAGGGGCCTGCAGAACCCCTGTCCCTGAGGAGCAGCTGTTTTCCTCAAGTGTATTCCCAGCTGGCCTGACTGCCTGATCCCTGGGAGCACCCCTGTCAGTCCCTTCCAGACACTACAAGCCTCCAAAGGGAGAAATCAGGGAAAAATCCGCATTGGCTATTTCCCAGGTACCTTTTGCTGCATCGGCCAGAAGCGGCGCAGTCAGAACAGGAAGACAGCGCATGTAGAAGGAATTGAAAAATTCCAGTATCTTGGACACCTAAGGGAGAAAATGGCTTCATTAAATCCTGGCCTTGGCGGAGACCTTCTCAGTCAGAAAGCGCAGTACTAGCAGAAACAGCCTACAAAGAATTTCCTTGGCTCCGACAGCTCTGCCTGTATCTTTCTGGTGGGGCCTGAAGCATACAGGTGGGTGTTCCCTGCACAAAGAGCCATTTCTTTCTTTGCAGGGAAATCTGAGACACATCCAGCCCACCCTGCTATCCCCAAGAGAATTCCCACCAGGGATGCCAATCTATCATGGCAATCCACCCGTGACTCCCAAGGCTTGATAAAGTGTCCTTCAAGTTTTCTCCAACGCAGTCATTGCATCATGCCAACCTGCCAACCTTTTCCCGGGTATTGCTGTCCATGGCAGGGTATGAACCTGTGCACTGGGGCTGCCAGGGCCTCTCCTAGACTCTGCTGCTGCCGGATGTCTCCCGCAGGCAGTGGGAGCTCTGCTCAGAGCGTGCTGTGTCCCTGAAGTGCTGCTGCAGGGAACGACTGCGGGCACAGTGACCCAGACACAGCCCTGGCCTCAGCCATAGGCTCTGGAAACTTCATCTCCTTTGGAGCTTCTTGCCATTCAGGCTCAGAGCACACAGAACAGCCAAGCACTAACCCCAAGCCCAACCAGTTTGGATGCTGGGCCCACAAGGAGAGCACTTGAGAAATCAGGGTTTCCCTGGGCTGAGACAGTCCCGTGTCTTCAGCCATTTGCATTCCCTTACCTCAGCTATGGCCAGCAGATTCCCTGGATCAAGCAGTGTCTGCAACAGCTCCATGGCCTGATCAGCTCCTCCAAATGCAGCAGGAGGAGAGCAGATCATCTGCTTCATGAGCACACGGATGAGGTCGGTGCCCTGCAAAAAACCCCAACAAAGTAAGCCCCAAATAATTAGAGTGCAATGGGTTTCCTGGTTTCTACCAGGTTGGTTGGTTTCTTTGAATAAACATGAAAACTAAATAGAACAATTGAGATTTTGTTTGGCTGTTTTGTTTCCCATTTGCCCTAAGACTGGTCTGTCCAAGCACCTGCAAAGCACTTTTACTTACATGGTCCCTCTGCTGGGCCTCTTGCATGACAAATTCTTGGACCAGGAATGGACAAAAGTCAACAAGATAAGACAAGATATCTGTGGCAGCAGATGCCACTTGCAGATCGTCCATTCCCTAAGAAAAAAATAATTTGGTAGGGTAAATCAGGTTTGCTGTATGCCATCAGGTAAAGCTGCAAAGAAAAGGGAATGAAAGGTTTTGGGAAGGTTTCATTCCTAAGTTTGAGAAACACAAATGGTTCCAGAGAAGCAACAATAAACCAATAAGCAACCTCTTTTGCCCCCTCTTTGCCTCCTTTAGAAGGGACACAAGATCTTCTGGGAATCTGAGAGTCCTCATTTAAGCAGGAACCGTTCCCATTGTGCCACTTCCTGGCTGGAATAGCTGAGACACTGATCTTCTGTACCTGCTATCCACAACTGATTCATTTTATACCAAAGGATCAATTGGACAAGTCAATCAGTCTCCTTCTTCTCCTCACTTCTTCTTCTCATGACAATGGATTGTAAGCCAGACTAAACAACTCCAGTCCCTGCCTCGTTGTGTGGGTAAGTTAAAGGCGGTTAAGCTTAAATTTGCCAAGGTCAAGTTTGTGAAGGGCCTTCCTTTGCCTGGATGTTGTTTAAAAAGTTGGCAAGTGCCTCATTCTGCCTTCATGTTCTCAAGCTTGCAAGTGAAAGGTTTTTCCTGAACTTCCTGGGAATGGCAGTGTTTCTCTCACACAGGGCTCACAAACAACCTTCCCCTAAAGCTGCCAAGCTGAGCAGGGCAGAACAAATGCTTTGATGGCAGTGCTGTGCCTTGCTCAGTTCCCAGGTTGCTCCTGCAGCAGAGAAACCCCTGGAATCTGGTGTTTGTGACCAACAGCAGCACTCAGCCTGGATTGCAATGGTCAGGCAGCAACAGCTGCCTCAGACAAAGGAGGGACAAACCCTGACCAATTGCTGCTCAGGACAGAGAAATCTGCTGCCACCATGAGGACAGGATCCTTCTGGGAAGAAATGAGCCAACAGCTCCAGAGGAGCTAAAAAGACGTCTCTGGCCCCGGTCCAAGCATAACCACAAGAGCCCCAAGAAAACAACACCAATGTGGCTGCCCTGTGGCAAAGAGTCTCTTTCCATCCTATCTCTGCCTTGTCCCAAGCACTGCACTGAGCACAGGATTTGCCCCTGGTGCAGAGTCACAAGAATCAGGGCAACCCAGGCAGGCGTTTGCAAGAGCTGTGGGAGCTTTGGGATTGTGGCTGGTTCAATCCACTGTCAGCAGAGCCAAGGTATGCGAGCAAAGGGACACACAAGTGCTCGGTAGGTCCAACAAGTGTGCCAGTGGCTCTGGCCTTTCCTGCTTTGAGGAAAAGCAGCCGGAAGTTTTCACTTACCAGCAGAATTTCAAGAGCAGGAAGAAGTCCCAGCTTGGCCAAGCTTTGTAAAAATGCCTCCCTGTTCTGGTGAAACGTGAGGGAAAAGGCACAGGAGTCCTTCAGAAAGTTCACCTGTTGCAAAGGAAAAAGAATTTCCAGTGTCTTGGAGTAAGGCAATTCTCTGAAAAGAGGAAAGGGTTACAATTTCTAGCAGAGTTGGAGTCCTGGTTGGACCTTTCTAGAGAATGATCTTCTTCTTGTGGTGTCTCCTCCAAGCTTTGCCAACATCAACAAAGCAAAGCCATGAAAAGGAAACACACAGAGAAAGAAGAAATCTGTCACTTGGCCTTGACCTCAAAAATACCTCAGATACAGAACTAAAGTTCTCTGATGCTGAAACCTTCTGGGAAGAAAGCAGAGCTTGAAGTCGAGGGTGTCAGTTCCATGCATGTCCTTTCTACACAAGGAAATCCTGATTTACAGCAAAGAAATCAGAGCTTAGGTTGCCAGAAATCTTTCTTTAAGTGAGGACTTAAATGGATTGAGCTGCACTGGCAAGGATTCCTGGGTTCCAGAAAGACCTCAAGGATGGCAGAAGGCCTCAAGAACAGTTTCCCTTTTTCATCCCTCTCCTTTCAAGCCCGCGAGTACTGACTCACCAATTCCCATCGCTGGTGGGCACCTGTAGCTCCAGCTGTTAACTGGGCCAGAACTTCTGACCAGAATCTCTGGTCTTTCTGCGGAACACACAGAAGGAACACAACTGTCACAGGCCCTCTGGAAAGGCAGAACTTCCATCTTGAGAGGATCCCCCACTACTGCAAGCCCAACTGTTCACCCCTCCATTCATTGTAGCCCAACAAAGGCCATTGCCAGAGCACACAGATCCCACAGGATCCTTCCTTCCCAGGGCATTGTTTCAGCAGTGTCTGTGTGCAGCAGAAGCAGGGGCAGAAGCCCAGAGCTGCAGGGGAAGCTGAACTCAGGGAAGGCTCCTGAAAAGTGGAGCTTCCAAGAGGCAGTCGAGACCCAGCTTGTCCCATGTGGCACCTGCCCTGCTCCCCCTGCCCTGAGAACGTCCCACAGGGATCCCTTTCCCTCCTGTGCAGCTGCAACCCTTGAAAGCATTTCTTCATGTCCCCCAGGCAAGGGGGAGCAGGTTCCCAGCTGGCTGCAGCCACGGCCTGGTTGCCCTTCCTCGCACTCAAAGCAGCTCCCCCCTTGCCCTGCTCTGCACTTCTGCCCCAGCCTTGGCTTGGTACAGTCACAGCCTCTCCTCCCAAGAGAGACTTCAGGACCTCTAGGACAAGAGCTCCCGTCTGGCCAAGGGCTTCAGTTCCCCCATTGCTTAAGCCTCCAAAGGGACAAGAAAACCAAACTGAACATCAGCAGCATCTCTCAAGGCTTTGGATGCTCTCTGCCCTCTCTGTCCCCACATTTCTTGGGACACCTTGCCATGGGAAGCAGCACTGGCAGTGTTCTCCCTGAGCCTGCTCTTTGGCATTTCAGGTTCAGAATGAGTTCCACAGACATTGCACGTGGCCTTAAGAAAGAATCCCAAAAGCTGCTTGTTCCCCAGCTCCCCCCACAAACCAGCTCCAAAGCAGTTCTCTTTGCTTGGCTGTCAAAGAGAACTTGAAACAACTTGACAGCCAATTCAGGAATCTTTAGATCCTTTCCCAAGCTCTTCCCTTTCTAAACTACAGAATCCAAGGGAGGAGAAAGAAGGGGGATTGTTATAAATGACTCAAAACCTGGGCAGGAATGAGTAAATTAAATTTAATTTGAACCCATTAAAATGACAAAGCAAAGGGAGGAACAGCACTGGGAGCTTGCTGGGACTCCTTCTGCCCACCAGAGGCTCAGGCTCACAAAATGGCATCTCTGCCTTTTCATCCCCTGAGGTTGTATCAGCCTCATGAATATTCATAAGCAATCCTTCGCTCTCCCTCTGGCCCCTCCCACAGGCCATGGCTTTGCCCATCGATGGCTATTGGCTCCTCCCAAGGCCTGTCAATCAATCCTTCCCTGCCTTCCATTGCTGGAGCCCTTCTGGTCTCTTGATTGGCGGGGCCATGTTCCCCTGCCCGGCCTCCAGCAGCGAGTGTCCCCCACTCCCTGCCGCCTCTGACAAGGGGTAAATGTACTCCCTGCCCCACAGGTTTGTACAGCCCTGTCAGCCCGAGCTGCCAGGCAGGAACCACAGAAGGGGAGGGGAGGATTGAAGGGAGAACAGAAAAGGGTTCCAAACTATACTGGAACACCAAAAGTACATGTCAAGAGAACTGTAAACCTTAACAGAACTTCTCCCCAGCATACTCAACAATTCTTCCTCATTTGCATGAGCCAATCACCACACCTTATTCCTAACAGGAGCACTCCCATCCTGTGCATATGCAACCATATCTGATGAAAGGTGATCCCTTGGCAGCTCCAACTGCAGGTCCCAAGCCACTGAGTGCACGTCAGAGGCCACTTACCTCCAACACATGGAAGATGTAGTTTTTCCTGCAGCTGATGAAGGAGGTGAGGCTGGGCAGAGAATCCGCTCCCACTCCAGCTGTCTTGGGCAGGATGATGGCCTGAATATACTGTGCCCAGTACATCTGGTGGAGTTTCTGCTGGAGCTCAGAGTCTCGGATGGGCAGAAGCTCCTTCAGCTTGGTTGTTTGCCACAGGAGCTGCCGGTGCCATTTGGGCTGTGCCAGAGAGGGGCCATACTCGAGGCAGCCGACCACATCCATGATACACTCCTGCGACAGCATCACCTCCAGCACAGCTGCTTGGTCAAGCCATAGAATTCCTTGCATAATGGCTGACAAATACTGCAAGGCCTGGCTGAGCTGTAACTCCTCGCAGACTTGGAAAACTTCTAAGAGCTTGGGAATGTAGCCTTCCTTCTTCAGGGCCAATGCCAGCTTTTCCCTGCGGCTGGCTGAGGAGAGAGCAGAGGTGACCAGCTCAGCAACCTCTGCCAGTCTGGGAATCTTGCAGGGAGGAAGGCTGATCCCAGGGCCCACTGCAGCCATTTCTTCCTGGTGTTCCTCTGATGGCTGGAGAAGATGCGAGGTGACTTCCAATGAAGGTCACACCTGCCAAAAGGCAGCAAGAGGGAAGCGACAGGGAAGCACGAGGAGAGGCCACGCTGCGCTTGCCTTCTGTTGGCTCTGCCCCTGGAGCTGCCTCAGCTTCCTCTGGTTCTGGCCTTTGTGATGTCACATGCAGCAGGAGGCTTCCACTGTTCCGCTCCTTGACAACCTGGCCTCAGGTTGCCAAAGGTCCTCCACTCTGCCATGTCCCTGATACCAAAGTGGTGGGACTTCAGGAGAGAACTTGTAGAACTGAGAACAATCCAGCAGCTTCCCAGTACCCACCAGGAGAGGGCTACCAGAAGGCTGCAGAGAGACTTTTCCCCACGGCCTTCAGGGACAGGACAGGGGGAATTGCCTGAAGCTGAGGGAGGGCAGGTTTCAGTGTGGTCTGAGGAAGAAGTTCTGGCCTTGAAGTGTGGCTGGGCACTGGGCTAGATTGCCCAGAGAGGTTGTGGACTCACCAGGCTTGCAGGCGTGCGGTGGGTTGACCCTGGTCAGACACCAGGTACCCACCAGAGCTGGTGTCCCTGCCCTCTGCACCTGGACATGGCAGAGAAAATAGAACCAAGGGTCTCTGAATTGAGATAAGGACAGGGAGAGATCCCTGTCCCTTCACTGTCACAGGCAAAACTGCCTCAGATTTTGGATATTTATTGAATTTATTTCTCCCAGCATCAGGGCAAGATCCTGAGAAACCAAACAAATCTCACAGTCACTTTTCCCCTGGCCCTCCCTCCTTCCCAAAGTCTCCCTTGTATGCCCCCAGGGGCACAGGAAGACAGGAATTTGGGTTCTAGTCTTTTCATCCCACATGGTTGCTGCTCAGAGGGAGGAGTCAGAGTCCTTGCCCTGCTCCAGCAGGGGGTCCCTGTCACGGGAGACAGTTCTCCAGGAACTTCTCCAACTGGAGTCCATCCCACAGAAAACAGCTCCCCACAACCTGCTGCCACATGGATCACATTTCCTGAGGGTCAGTCCTTCATGCCCTTCTGCTCCAGCCTGGCTCCTCCACAGGCTCACAAGGCCTCGCAGCAAACCTGCTTCAGCACGCAAAGCTCCTTCCTGCACGGATGTGTGGGACCCTGCCAGGACCTTGCTCAGCAGGAGCTTCCCATGGTCTCAAAGGCTCTCTCAGGCATCCCCCGGCTCCAGCATGCAGGACTCCTCAGGGGCTGCAGGTGGATGTCTGCCCCTCGTGCCCTCCATGGGCTGCAGGGGCACAGCTGCCTCCGCATGGGCCATGCCACAGGCAGCAGGGAAATCGGGGCTGGTGGAGTTTGTCCCAAGTTTCTGCACAGCTGCTTTCTCTGGAAAACTCTATGCTAAATGCCATCAGTCAGGGATTCACAAGGCAGGCCTTAGGGTGAACTTAACCCTAAGTAAGCCTCCTGTCCACAGAGTGTTACTGACCGTGCACCAGCACCCCCATGTCTTTCCCCTCAAGGAACGCTACCCAGGTTTGTTTTGAGGTCTAAACAGTATTTCTGATGCCTTGACTGTTTTTGGTCACTGCTTTGGGCACCTCTGGCCCCATCTCACTGCCCCAGGACACTCTTTTTCTGGACCTTCTGGTGTGAGCATTCCCGAGTGCCCCCTGGGGCAGAGCCCGGCCCGTGCATGCAAATCCCACTGTGCAAAGCTGAGCAGGCCCTTCAGTCCTTTGGGAAATGAACCTGGAGAGGGTGAAACTGCCAGGTAGAACTGGGCCTGCCTGGGGAAGCTGAGCCATGCCGAGCAGAGGGTGCCAGCCCTTCCCAATGCCACATCCCAGTGCGGTACAACACCAGCTGGCGCTGGGAGCCGTGGCAGTGCCCGGCAAGGGCCTCAGGGAATCGTGCCATCACAGGCCCCGTGCCGCTGGAAAAGCTCCGAGACCGTCGAGTCCAACCATTTCCCCAGAGCTGCCACGCTCGGCACTAAGCCGCGTCCCCAAGTGCTACATCCACTTGTGTCACGTGCGAAGGGGTTTTCTGTCCTTTCACTTGTCCCCCCGTGTTTAACTTGTCTCGGTGCCCCAGGAAAGCCGAGGCCCTCGCTCCCGAGCAGTCTGCCAGCGCCCCGTAAGGGGGCGCCCTCCCCGCGCCATGCTGCGGGCCAGGAGCGGGCTGCGCTGACACTGCAGCGGCCGGAGAGCCTCAGCAGCTCTTCCCAATTCCTGACTCCGCAGGGCTCTTCCTCTTTATCTGAGCATGGGCCGTGCTGCTGGCCACTCCTGGCACCCAGGGAAGGACTCACCCACAGAATTTACAGAACAACTCTCTTTATTGATATAAAACTGTGATGGGTTATACTTCGAGAATTGTGGTAGTACCTGTCAGAGATAGGATTTGTCAGTGATAGGATCTGACTGCATAAACATGTTCAAAGCAACCCCCAGACAAGCTCTAATCTCCAATTAAAGCATTCAGTGTGCACAGAGTGAAGTTCTTGCCCAAGAGGTCCTGACAGGGAAGAAGGCAAGTTCAGCTCATTGACTGAGCTCAGCAGTGACCACGGAGTTTTCCCTCACATTTCTCCCATTCTCAACTTACTTTTTATACAGTTTCTTTCTGGTTAGGTGGAACTTGAGTGACTCAAGTCATGCAGATCTTTATGTGCATAACTCTTTTGCTTTACTTTTAAAGACAGAGACACAAAAACCATCCCACTGAGGGGTGGGCATACTTTTGGAGGGGGTGGGGGTGTACCTTTGGGATGGAGGGGTGCGTTGATGATACAATTAGGCTTTAACAAACCACATTTCTCAGAGGAGAGCATTTTCACCCCAGTTGTTGGCTTGGCAGCAGGACATCTCCTCCCTGTCCTGGCTGGCAGGTGCTGCACAGTTTCTCAGCTGCAAAGCACCATTGAGTTTTCTCTTATATCCAGCCTGAACCTCCCCTGGGGCAACTTGAACTCACTTCTTCTTGTCCTGTCCTTTGTTCCCTGGGAGATCAGACTGACCCTCCCCTGGCTATACGGCCCTAAACTGAAAACTCCTGCTCTCCTGCATGCCCTGGCTCTACTGGGTACTGTTGGGGAGATGAGAAGGCTGCAGCAGATGAGAGGCAGAGGGACAGCCCCAGGCAGCCCCAGGTGACAGAGCCCAAGAGACACCACTCTGCCACTGGGGAGACACTGGGAGGTGAGCTGGGATGGGCTTGGGGCTCTCTGCACTCCCAAAAGGGGCTGAGAGTGTCCCTCTGACACACAAGGCATCCTGTGCCAGTGCTGGAAGGGGCCAGGCCTGGGCCCCACTCCCTCTGCAGTGGGGTGCTTCACAAGCCTGGTCCCCTTCAGGCCCCTTCAGAGCAAAGACCAGAGATGGAGTTTCCAGCAGCAGGATTGGGGGATACAGGGATCCTTTCTGAAGCTGACTGGCAGCTTTGAATCCACTTGCTCTGCCTCCTCTAGTGAAAAGAAACAGCAGGAGAGCCTCAGAAACGTGGCAACCCTGCCTTGCTCCTGTGGGATGGAGGCTGGAGGGGGCAGGTCTGCCCAAGTCTGCTGCAGGTTGGCATCTCCTGCACCCTGGCTTCGACACCGCCTCTGAGCCATCTGGCAGGGGCTTCTCACTGCCCAGGGAAAGGATGTTCATTCCCAAATGCTGCAGTGCCATCAGCTCTGGGATATGTCTAACGCTCTCCAAGGCCTCAGGGAACCCTGTGGGAAATGTCTGGCCATCAGGAGCAGCTGCAGGGGGTGATGTTTTGGTTGACAGGTGCTTAACATGAGCGGTCAGCGTGCCCAAGTGGGCAAGAAGGCCAGTGGCAGCCAAGGTGTAGGCAGCAGGACCAGTTCCTCTGTGCTGGCACTGCTGAGGCAATTCCAGTGCTGGGGGCAGTCTTGGGGCCCTTATGGCAAGAGAGAGACTGAGCGGCTGGAGTGTGTCTAGAGATGGGAACGGAGCTGGAGAAGGGTCTGGAGCACCAGGAGCAGCTGAGGGAGGTGAGTGGGGGCTCAGCCTGGAGAAAAAGGAGGCTCAGGGGGACCTTCCCATTTTATACAACTCCCTGACAGGCAGCTGGAACCAGGTGGAGGTCTGGCTTTTCTCCCAAGTAGGTGGCAACAGGACAAGAGGAAATGGCCTCGAGTTGTGCCAGGAATTTCTTAGCCCAGAGTTCACAGCAAAATTCCTGGGGAATCTGGTGCCAAAGCTTTCCAGGTCCAAAGGAAACAGCCGCCTGCTGCCCTCCCAGCCCTCCTCCCTTCCTGCCAGTTTCAGTTGCACAATCCCAGCAGCTGCAGCAGCCTGGGCTCCCCAGCTCCTGCCAGCAGAATGCCTGCCCCAGGTGAGCTGTGGTGCCTGGGGAGAGGAGTGGGAGAGGAAGGGTCCCTGAGCCCCAGAGAGTGGCCATCAGGCTCCTCATGTCAGCTGCCTGTTCTTCAGTACCCTCTTCCATTTGTCGAGAAGAAGGGCAGCCCAGGCCAGAGACGTTCAATGGGACCTTTTGCCAATGGCATCCTGCTGGCCTCCCTTGGCAATCCTGTCCACGGCCACTGCCATCAGGAGCACTGGAGCATCCAGCTTCTCTCCAACCTCACCAGCTGCAAGGGCTGGCAGATCCTTATGCCCCCAGGGGCTCCCAGGGCAGCAGCTCAGGGTGGAAAGCTGTTTAACCACCAGCAAAACTGTTCCATTCTCCTGACTTCCCCTCCAGGACCTTCCTGTGCAGCTGCTCCTGGAAGGGGCAGCCTTTTGCTGACCTCCAGGTCCAGGGAACAAAACACTGATGGATGGAATCTTCTTGGAATCTTCCAGGGCACTAAAAATGCCTAAGAAAGGGAAGATCCTTTCCCTGTCTGCTGCCACCTGGTTTCTGTCCCTGTGTGGGGTTTGCTGGGATCAGGGAGGGTGTCCCACTCCCCTCCCTGCCCTCCTCCAGAGGCAGAGGGGGAGTGCCAGAGGGGGAGTGCCAGAGGGGCACACATCCAGGGGATGGAGAGTAGGAGCTTGTACCCCAGCAAGCTGCGAATCAGGCAGGAATGAGCATGTGAGGGGATACCCAAACTCCAGCTGGGATGTGGCGTCCTGCCAGGGCTCTGAGCATGGAGCAGTGACCAAACAGAGCATTCATTGTGGGGTTAGGCTGCAGGGCCTACACATGGACCATGCTCAGCCTTTCAGGGTGTAAACAGCATCCCCTGGAGCCTTGGAATTTTCTGTCACAAGGTCCTGGGCCTTCCTGGGCTCCTGTACTGCCCTGGCATAGAAACACACAGGAAGAAGGGAAAAACAGCTTTGCAGCCCAGGAGGCACACTTTCTGTAGGCTGCTCTGGGAATGTTTGGGCTCAGAGGGACACATGTGAGGGTACAGAGGGTGTGTGGGACATTAGGGAAGGGCAGCAGTGTCTCTGCTCCTGCACTGCTTTGGCCTCTTCACTTCTCAGAGCTCTCCCTTCACAGGGAGCTGGACTCCCACCTGTCCTCCAGCTGTGCTGGGAGTGTTCTCCCATCACCTCTGCAGCCTTTCCCGTGCAGTTTGGGGCTGTGCATGTTTCCCCCCGCCCCCTGTCTGCACCCAGAGCAGCACAGTTGTGGTGGGTTCCCATGGGAGCCATTGCCAGTCTCTCCTCACTCCCCTGCTCTGCAATTTGTTATGAGAGACTCAAAATCCCAGCCTGGGTTGGGTTGGAAGGGACCTTAAAGCCCATCCCACCTCCTGCCACACTTTCCACTAGCCCAGACTACTCCAAGTCCTGTCCAGCCCGGCCTTGGACACTTCCAGGGATGGGGCAGCCACAGTTTCTCTGGGCACCCTGTGCCAGGGCCTCAACACCCATATTGTACAACAATTCTTGCTTAAGTCTTATAAACTCCTTTTTATCTGTGGAAGAGCTTCTCTGGGCACCCTGTGCCAGGGCCTCAGCACCCATATTGTACAACAATTCTTGCTTAAGTCTTATAAACTCCTTTTTATCTGTGGAAAAGCTGCAGTAAGGCCTCCCTGGAGCCTTCTCTTCTCCAGGTGAACACCCCCAGTTCTCCCAGCCTGGCTCCAGAGCAGAGGGGCTCCAGGCCTCAGAGCAGCTCCATGGGCTCCTCTGGCCTGGCTCCAGCAGCTCCACGTCCTGCCTGTGCTGGAGCCCCAGGGCTGGAGCAGCTCTGCAGGTGGGGTCTCAGCTGAGCAGGGCACAGGGGCAGAATCTCCCCCTGCCCTGCTGCCCACCCTGGGGATCAGCCCAGCACGTGGGGAGTTCTGGGCTGCCAGAACACGTGGCTGGGGCGCGTTGAGCTTCTCATCCACCAACACCCCCATGTCCTTCTCCCCAGGGCTGCTCTCAGTCCATTCTCCAATCTTGCAACGTCTCTTTTAATTTAGAGGAAAACGTTCAGCGGAACAAAATACCGACCGAAACATCTGGGAAGTGCTCCCTCCGGCCTTCAGAGCCCCGGCGGGTCCTTTCCCGGCTGGTGGCATGGGGGGTCCCGGGCAGCGTCAGGGGGCGCCGGGCGCTGCGGGGCCGCTGCGGCCGTGCCGCCCCCGCCAGCCCCGTGACATCAGTGCCGCCACCGCCCCGGGCCCGCCCTGCCCCGCCAGCGACAAAAGCGCCGAGCGGCCGCCGGCGCCAGCGCGGATCCCGACACCGGCACCGGCACCGAGACCGACCCCGGATTTGATACCGACCCCGGCGCCGGCACCGATACCGGATTTAACACCGTCCCCGGCCCGGCCGCAGGTGGGTGCGGGGCCGAGGCGGCCGCCGGGTCGCGCCGAGTGCAGCGGAGCCGCCTTCCCTGCCGTGCCCGGGGCTGCCTCCATCCCTCCCTCCATCCCTCCCTCCGTCCCCTGAGGATGCCCCATCCCCGCTGCTCCCCAGCCCGGCGGACCGCAGCGGGGGAGATGCGGGGTTGGAGAGGGGCACAGCTCCGCCGTGTGCCCCTGGGGTGGGCACGGGAGCGGTGGAACCCCCGGGGCTGCTCCCGATGCCGGAGCAGCCGCACACATGGCGGGATGCGGAAGCCAAAGCTCTTGCATCAGATCGGCTGAACTCTGCACAGCTCATTTCCAGGGAGCCTGAGGCAGCTCAGCTGCGGGCTCAGGTCAGTTCCCAGAGGAGATTTGCACTGCTGTGCTCCAGGCTGGGCACAGGCTCGAGCGCAGCTCCAGGTGCTGCTTTCCAACCTTCAGAGCCCTCAGCCCGTGGGAGGTGGTTCAGGAGCGCTGGGCAAAAGCCTCGGATTCTGACAAGTCCCTGTATCAGATCTTGTGTCTCTCCCTGCGTGAGAAGGGATCGCTGCTAAAATAGTATGAGGGGTGAGGCTGGCTTTGGGCGCTGCTCCTCCTGGCTCTAGAGCTTGGGGAAGGGTGAGAGGAGACGTCCTGCAAGGAGCAACTGTGGTCATTTGGTCTGTTCCTGCTGAAGCAGAGGAGCCTGAGGTCAGAGCTCCCCGGGCTCTGCAGCTTTCTCCCGAGTGGCAGCAGAGGGACAGGTTCAATCTCTGACCTCTGTGAGCAGGGACAGGACCCCAGGGAATGGCTGGAGCTGTGCCAGGGCAGGGTTAGGCTGGATATCAAGGAAAAGTTCTTCCCCCAGAGGTGCTGTGCACTGCCCAGGCTCCCCAGGGAACGGGCACAGCTCCGAGGCTGCCAGAGCTCCAGGAGTGTTTGGACAATGCTCTCGGAGATGCACAGGGTGGGATTGTTGTCTGTGCAGGGACGGGGGTTGGATATAATCTTTGTGGATCAATTCCAGCTCAGTATGTTCTGTTATTCTGCTGGGGGTGAGGCTGGCAAGGTTCACTGTGCCCTGGGGAGGATTCAGCCCTTCCCAAGGAGCTCAGGGCCGCTGCTGCACAGACAGCTCTGGGCTGTGCTGCTCCAGTGGGTCACTGGCTCTGTGCCAGCCTGTGCTGTCCCCATGGATCGGGGCTCTTCAGCTTGGATGGCAGTGCCTGAGCGCTGCCACAGAGCAGCTGAGCTCAGCTCCCTGCTCTGGGAGGCGGCACCAAGTGGAGAGGATGAGACAAACTGGGGCATTTCAGGGCTTTGGGGAAGCTCAAGTGAGCTCAGTCCAATGATGGATCTTGATCCCTGTGAGAGTCAGGAGCTTTTCTTAAGCACCCCCTGAAAATCCTGCTGCTTTTGTTCTGGATCAAGTTGGGATTTTCATGGAGGACGCTGCTTCCAAGGAGCTTTTATAAGCCAAGCTTGGGAGCAGTGCAGGCAGAGGCCCATGGCTGTGAGAGCTGTGGCTGGCCGGTGGCTCAGCACCGTGCTGGCCTCTCTCAGGCCCCTTTTCTGCACAGCCAACCTGTGGCTGCCTTGGCAGCAGAATCATTTGACTGCTGGTGGAGTCAAGCCTGACTGCTCTTGGAGTCATGGAGTAGATCAGCCACATGTGAGCATCACTCTGGAGCTCACAGCCTTCTGACTTCCTTCCCTTCTATCCCAGCAAAGCCCTCAGTGGCGTCTGATGTGATCCAGCTGCATCTTCTGGGGCAGTTCTGTGATTTCTCCCTGGTAATCCCCAGTGTTTTTCCATGTCTCTGAGCTCACCAGCCTCAGGTCCCCATTCTCTTGCTCACCAGTTCAACATCACTGGGTCACACATAACTTTTGCTTATCCTTGTTTATGCTGTGGGTGACCCAGAGTCTCCTCATGTCACTGCTCCTCTCAGCTCATGGCACAGCAGAGGACAAGGGGACAGTTCTAGCTTGCCCCTTGTAAGGCTGTTCCCACCTGTGCCCAGGTGATGGGAAAACTGCAGTGTGACAGTTCCTGTTTGCCTGGGGCAGAGTCCCCCATGGGTCTGACTGCAGGTGCCAGTGCTGAGCACCTGGTGCCACGGCCTGGGGCTTTGGCAGGGGATGTTCCGTGGTGAATCCCTGGAAGCTGGTTCCTCTCTGCTCTGCCCATGTCTCATCAGTCTGAGTCCCTCTTGCTTCAAATTTCTGTCCATTTTATGGCCATGCCAGCTGCTGTCTAAACTGGAAGGCATTACTCAGACCCCAGGGCTTGGGGCTCCTGCTGTGGCTGCTTCCCCTTTGACTCTTTCCTTTGCCAGGGCATGAATTAATTCTGCATGGACTGCTGTGAACACGCTTAGGAGTGAATTTTGTGCAGCACTGATGGTGCTCTTCTGTCATTCACTTGTTTTAATGCTCTCGTTGAGAAAAAAAAAAGAACTTTTTGCATGGGTCAGCACAAGTCTGCTGTTCCTCAGTGATCTCCAAGCACAAAGTGATTGCTCTGCAATTAATTACTGTAGGATTTTAGTAGGGAACAGACATGGGAAGGTTTTCCAGCTATTGAAGAAGGTTGGATTGTTGAGCTGACATCCTGGTGGCTGCAGGGATGTTCCTCAGAGTGTGATGGCATAGGACCTGCCCTGCCCTGAGCACTCCCATGGCCATGGAGATGCATCCACACAGCCACAGGCTCCTGCAGTTCCACCCAGCTGCTCTCAGGAGGGCAGGGTGGAGGGTGTCAGCTTCAGGGGCAGTGACAGCAACACACTGACCTTTTAACCCACTCAGAAAAGAGGATGACTGTTTTTATGGTGCCTGATGTCTGCATTAGCTCACTGCTTCCCCTTTTAGCCAGTGATGACATCCCAAAGCACCAGTACATACTGGTTCTGTACTGGTTTATGCCTGGTTGTTCAATGTAGCTTACACTGTCTCCCAGACTGGTGCAACGCAACATCTCTGAAACGTACATGGGTCTGAGCCCGTATTTCATAGAACCAAAGGCAGGTTTGGGTTGGAAGGACCGTGAAGGTTACCCAGTGCCACCCCCTGGCACAGGCAGGGGCACCTTCCACTATCTCAGGTTACTCCAAGCTCCATCCAAGCTGATCTTTTCCAGAGAGCTGGACTGCTGCAACATCAGACTCTGAAACTGGGCTTAATCTCCAGTAAGTGTCAGCCTTGAGTGGTTCTGCACAAGCCTCCCCTGTGTCCGTGCTCCCCGTGCTGCAGCTACTGCTAAAGGAGGGGATCTTGGTTTGGGGGCCTCTTCCCTTATCTGTAGTGGAGGATGGAGTGGCTCCAGGGGCAAGCCCTGTTTGGCACTGAGGGTGGTGTTTGTATGGCTCTGGTTATGTTTGCTGGGAGTTGTGGAGCTGCAGGAGGAAGGAGAATAGTCTTGCTTTTATGGGTGTCTCCCTTGCCTGTGCTCAGTGAGGTCACTGGCTGCAGGACTATCACCCGTTCCTTATTTTGCTTGGGGCCCAGAGTGACTTGGAGAAGTGTGACTGTGGTCACCAAGTGCTGCAATTGGACAAAATATGCAAAGTATTCTGAAAATAATACTGAAGTGGTTGCAAACACTCTGACATATCTTAAAGTGGCCATTACTTAGGGAACTGGGAGGATGGATCTGTCTGGATGGCAGTTGTGAAGATGTTGCTGGTCAGGTTCAGGCATGCAGAGCAGTGTTTTCCTATTCCTTTTTTTTGCTGCTGATGGCAGCCTATAGCACCAATTTGGTCTCTGCTGGGCTCACAGCATGTGGGGGTGTGTTGTGGACTAACAGGGAATTCTCAGCAACTTAAATCTTATCTCAGGCTTTCTCTGTGTCCAGCTGTGAGCCCTCCCATGGATCCCCAGGACAAACTAATTTCCATGGTCTCTCCCCTCAGAAGATCCATCCTGGTGTGTGCCAGGAGGTTTTGCTGGGATGTGGCTTTGCTGGGGCTGTGTTTGTGTTTCATGGTGGGAGTCATCTGCTCAAATCACCTGGCATCATTTAAACTGAGTGGAGGCACTTGCAGCCTTCCCATGGTGGATTGAGGAAAATCAGCAGCAAAAGGGCTTGGACTCCTCTTGTGGCAAGTGTCAGGTGAACTTCACCCAGAAGCAGTTTTTCTCCTCCTTTAGGCTTCCAGGCAGCTCAGGGGAAAGTGTCCCCACTGCTAATCTCTTGGCTTGGGCAATCCCTGATGTTTAGGACAAAGTCTTTTCCTTCACTGCTGCTGCTCTGAAGGGAACAAAATGTGCTGTGGAGGCAAAGAGGAGCAGCTGGTCCCAAACCATGGGGTGCACTTGTGGATGCCCTGGCTCTGGAGCAGGGAGGGCTGGCAAGATGCTGCCCCCAAAAGTAGGGCTGAGGAATCCCAGAGATGGGGTCTGCCAGCTGTGGTGGATGGAAAGGGGTGGGGGACCTAGAAAAATTGTAGCCAGTGATGTGTCATTCCTGATGTGGGGTCTGACACAGATGTGGGGTCTGCCTTTACACATGTATGTAAAGGGGCTGGTGGGCTCCCACACCATGCAGGGCTCAGGGGCTGTCAGGGGTGCTGCTGGATGTTTCTGCCCTCCAAGGAAACTCCTGAACCAGGTCAAGCCTTCCTCCTGATCGAGGGGAAAAACAGGATCTGGAGAGAAACAGCCTGTGTCCTTTTAAGGCAATCCAAAGGCTGGGACTGGAAGAACCAGGCTGAAAGGGAGGGATTTGGCAGAGTGGGAAGCCCGGCCTGCAGGGCCTTTGGAAAAGAGACTCCCAGCTGCTGTGATCACACCCCAAACACGGCTCCCAGCATCCCGGGAAGCAGCACTGCTCTCCAGCCCCTGCTTCCAGCACCCTCCACTTCTCTGTCTGTCCTGCTCTGAGACCCTCTAGGCATGTGGGAGCTGTGGCCAGGATAAAGTGGGGTCAGCAAGTCAGTTCTGACCCCTGCCTGGGTAACCGGGCTGGGATCAGTTTCCCTTTTCCTGACAAAATACTCTCACACAGGGAAGATCTCGAGTTCCCCATGACCTGGGAGGTGCAGGGATCTTGCTGTGCCTGTAAAGCCCTTCATGCTCCCCCATCTCTGATGTTTGTACAGCTCCCAGTCCTGCTGGGTTTAGCACCCACCTTTCCAGCTGGGAGAGCCACTGGGATTGGAGTCCCAGGGATGGGGCTTCAGCTGCCTGAGGTGACCCAGGATCTGCTGCAAGGGGGGACTCCAAGCTTCTGGTGTGCCCTGGCAGACCCAGGTCCCTTCCTCATCTCCACACAGCTGAGCTGAGGGAGATGATGAGATCCTACACATGTGGTGGGCTGGCAAATCTTGTACTCTGAAAATGGGGTTTGGTTTTGGGGACTTTGTCCTGCTGCTTTAGCTGTTCAGGGGTCAGGCAGCACATGGTGACTTCTGCTGCCTGTCCCCAGATGGGAACAGGATGGGGAATTACAGAGGTGTTGATGGAAGGAGGCCCCTGGAGACCTCTCATGCTGCAGCTTGTGCCTATTGACTTTGCTTGTATCACTAGGCCCCTCCAAAAAGTGTTTTATTGTCTTAGTAGCAAGCCCAGCTTGCTGTTTCATCCTCCTTAGCTTCCTCTTGGCCACACTCAATCAGCCTGGCTCCCTCAGAATCTCCTTACAGGACTTTGTTGTGTGAGTGTCTCAAGCTTTATGTTGACCTGGTCTTCACAAGGGTCAGGGCCCCTCTGGGCTGGAGCTCTGCTGCTTGTGTAAGCAGCTCACAGTATTTTGGGGTTATCTGCAAATCTAGGGGCCTCTTGACAATGTCTCATCAGACACAGTTCAGGAAAGAGAAGAGGAATAGAAGCATTTATAGCCTGCTGAGGACCTGGGTGGTGGCTTAGGCTGGTGCTCAGGTCTTTGCCCTGCACTGTCTTCTTGATTTCAGATTCTCCAGGCTCTGCCTGCAGTCCTGGAGGAGACTGAGTTATTGGGGTGCAGGGGGTGCCTGGGAGGGGTTGGCCAGGCAAGGCAGAGCCGATGGTGCTGTGGACATGTGCCAGAGCCTGGGGTTTGGTGGTGTTAGGGGTCAGCTCCTGCCCTTGGAGCAGCCTTGACCATCCCCTGCCCTGCAGTGGCTGAGATGGAAGCGTTGGTCGGGGAGGAGAAGCTGGGACTGTGTCCAGGGGTGTGGCAGCTGTCACTCCAGTGCCAAGGCTCAGTCACAATCACCCTGGCCATGGCGTGGGGTGACAGGAGGGCTGTGACCTGAGGAGGTGCCTGGCTAACTCTATGAGCACCGTCTCCCAGCATTGTACTGCTTCCTCCTTTTTCCTGGCGCTGGCAGAAGCTGTGTGGTCCCACGGCTCCAAGGATTTCTGCTGCTCCTGGCAGACAGGACCAGTGGTCCCTGGGAGGCAGCTGGCACTGCTGGCTGCTGGGTCCCTGAGTTCTGCTGATTCTGCTCCTCACCAGCCCTGCAGTCTGTGCTCCCTGCAGACACTGTGGGTGCAAACACTGTGGGTGCTTTCTGCACGTGTGGATGTGGTAAAGCTGCTGGAGCTCCAGTGCCTGCTCCGGCTGCCCCATCCTGGCCCCGCAGAGCCCTGCCCCTGTTCCTGACTGTGCTTTCCCCTGCAGGATGCCAAACTGGGGAGGAGGGAAGAAGTGTGGGGTGTGCCAGAAGGCCGTCTACTTCGCTGAGGAGGTGCAGTGTGAAGGCAACAGCTTCCACAAGTCCTGCTTCTTGTGCAGTGAGTACCATGCCTTCCCTGACCCCCTCTCTGCTTCCTGGGCAAGGGCTCCTCAGGATCTCTCCAAACCCCCCAGCATGGCAGGAACATGGATCATCCCAGGACACATGGGCTGTCCAAGGTATTGGGGTGACCTCAGCCAGCACCCATGCAAAGACAGTCTGTCCCTACTCCGTGGAAAGGCCAGGCTGGTCCTTTGGTGTGTCCAGATATTAAGGATTGGAGCATGAGACAGGGCCTCTCCCAGCAGTGGTGGCAGGAGGTGGCACATCTCATGCAATGCTCGGAGATGGGGCTGGCTTTAGCCTTCTAAGTGGCTTTGCCACATTGAAAGGTGGTTGAGCCTGGGGAAATGGCATGGAATCTCCTCATATCTGAGGGGATAATGGGAAGGAGATGTGGTCCTGTCCTGGGCCTTGTTTTGATAGAAAGCCTCCTGAGAAGAGCTGAAGCATCACCCCCAGCCTGTCTGCAGATCCACTCTTGCTGAGGGTGTCTCTGGTGGATGTTTGGACCCAAGTGTCACCTCCAGGGAGGGACAGAAGAACAGGATCTGGCTGCAAGTGATCCAGTGCCGAGCTCCCTTCCTCTGCCTCCTCTGAAGGATCCTACAAATACTGCTGGGATCCTGCTGCAAGTCCCCAGACACCCTTCCCTGCCTTTGGGGATCACAGGGCTGGTGGTGTTGCACTGCTGAGGGCAGCTCCTTAAACCCGGGGTGTCCAGCGGGGCTGCAGGATGTTTGAATCAAAAGATAAACAGTGTCCTCAGCCTGTGTGGTACCAGACCACTGTCCTCCTGTGCCTGGAGACTGTCACACATCAGAACCAGTGATACTCCTGTGCCTGCAGGAGATGGGGCTTAAAGCAACCTGGTCTAGTGGAAGGTGTCCCTGCCCATGGCAGGGAGGAGGACAAAATGAGTTTTAAGGTCCCTTCCCCCCCAAACCTGTCTGGAATTCCGTGGACAGGAGCACACATGTTGCCTGTGTCTGCTGATGGCTCCTCAAGGTGTTGCATCTGCCACAGAGCAGTAGAAGTGCATCTCCAGGGTGCCCTTGCAGCATGGCCCCACTGAGGTTTAATGTTTCCTCAGCTGGTCCCAGTGCCCTGTTCCCAGTCTCACCATCCCATCACAGCAGGGATCTTTTCCATAGGGACAGCAAGCAGAGGTGGGATGTGGAAACAGGCACCCTCTGGAACTGATCTCTTCCAGCAGGGAAACTCCAGTGACCTCATGGGATGATCCCTGCCGTGCTCCTGTGTCCACCTCACCTGTCTGCTGGATGCTTCTTGTCCAGCCTGCCTGGGATGCAGCACGTACAGCTGGGTCCAGAAGGGAGAGAGGCAGAGGGAGGCTGTTGCTGTGTCTGTGCTCCCTGCAGTGTGGAGGGTGGCCAGCCTGGCTGGGAGCTCCCATTTGTGGGAGTTTCCAGGCTGCAAACTCGCTTTGGCTGGTAGGGCTCAGCAGGGGAGTTGTAGAGGCTTTTCCTGGACAGGACAAGGGTGGCAGGCTGGGTTCCTATGGCAGCTGCGCTGCAGAAGGAAATCCTGTTTGTTCTGTGGCCTCAGATAAAGAGGGTGGGGAATGTTGCCCTCACCCCTTGTGCACACAGCTGGTTTCCAGGGAAAGCTGCTGCCATGGGATGCTGGCACCCAGCGGGTAGGGCAGGCCTCCAGGAACCAGGAAATGAGGCTAAAGGTGTTGCTTCCAGGTGGGAATACATGGCCAGAGTGAGGAAGAAGGTCCCCCGTGTGCATTTATGGAGGAAAGTGCCCAGGGAGTGGTCTGAGCTCGGGGCTGCTGTCCCTGCACTTGACAGGCATTTGTTACACCACTGCACAGGTACCCAGCAGCTCTGCCTGTCCTGCCTGTGGCTTCCCAGCTCAGGCTGTGGCTCGTGTGCCAGCCCCCCCTGCTGCTCCCTCTTCCACCGTGCTGCGTTTGGGCCCCATCAAGGAACTTGAAACCATTATCTTTAGGGGAGAATAACAAATACTTCAACCAGTTCTGCCAAAAACATCATCTAAAAGGAGCCAAGCCTACCACAGTGCATTAGAGCTCAGGGAGCAACTTGGTGATTGACTCCTGGCCGTGATCCAGCTGCCTGGGTAGTGCAGCAGAAAGGAGCTGGAATGAGCCCCTTGGCCTTGGAAAGCAGAGGCAGCTCTTGTGTAATTGTTTTGTGGAACAGCTCAGCTGCTCTTAGGAAAACAAAGCGTCCTTAACTCTGAGAGTGCAGTGCACTGGAATTTCTGCAATGCACAAACCCGGGGGCTGGGTAAAACATTTTTCTGTTTCCTCTCAAAGCTCTATGAGTACAGGTGAGGAACTGTGAAGGCTTGGGCTGGAGCTCCAAATCCATCGAGATCCCACTGAGATCATACACTTCTACCCAGGGACAAAGCTTATGGCAATGCCCTTTGAAATGCCAGTGAAAGTGCCCAAATTCCTTCCTGATGGCCTGAGCAGTGTCACACCAGGGCAGTGCAGAGATCCCAGCAGCTGCCCATGAGCTTGGCAGCTTTGGAGCCAGTACCAGCTCTGGTCTCTCCCAGCTGGGATCCATTCTCCATCTTCAGCTTCTGCTGTGGTGGGAGTGTGTAGCCAGGAGAGGATTCTGCCAGAGCCTCCTTAGATGGCAGGACATGCTTCCCTTTCCTCCTCCTTGTCCCAGCAGAGGCACACGGGGTTCTCCTGGCTGTATTTAGTCATGGAAGCGCTGCCTTCTGCCCCTGCTCAGTTTGTGCTGCTCCGAGGGGAGCCAGAGCAAACTCTGCTCTGTTTGCATTCCTGTGATATTGGCAAAGGCCAAGAAACTGCTCTGCTGGCCAAGAAGCTGCTGGAAGCCTCGACATTTAAGGCGTGGAAAGCAGGATGGAGGAAGCTGTGTGGCAGCTGCAGCCGGATCTGTTTGGGGCTGGCTGCCAGCGCTGCAGACTCTGCCCTGGGAGCTGGGATCCTGCATGGGACATGTAAACACTGGACATCACCTGGAGTTTGGGTGCTGGTGGCCTTCTGCTGGTCGGGGTGTCTTCCTGAGTGTCTCAGGAAGGGCTGGGAAGGGACGTGGCAGCTGTGAGCAGAGCTGGGACAGGAGCTGGTACTTCCAGGACCTTAAGAGGGTTTATGAAAGAGAGGTTGAGTGACTTGTTACACAGGCAGATAATGACAGGGCAAGGGAGGATGTTTTTAAACTGAAAAAGGAGCAATCTAGATTAGATGCAATGGAGAAAGTTAGATTAGATATAAGGAAGTAATTCGTTACTCAGAGGGCGGTTGGGCATTGCTTCCCAGAGAAGCTATGGGTGCTCCATCCTTGGAAGCGTTCAAGACCAGGTTGGACAGGGGTTGGAGCAACCTGGGATAATGGAAGGTGTCCATGGCAGAGGGCTGGAATCAGATAATCTGAATTGAAGGTCCCCTCCACCCTAAACCAGTTTGTGATTCTATGGAAACCTAAAAATCAGAAGAAGGCCTGAACCCAGCGCCAAGCTCAAGCTCTGGGTGGGCTCAGCAGGGCCCCTGAGCCTGGCTGCCATCTCCTCCTGTCCTATCTTACATCCCACATTGACCCCCCAGGGCTCAAATACCCAGGTGAGTTAGTGTTCCTCACCTGAGACCCCCCATACACACCCCCAAACTGGGGCAGGACCAAGACTGAGGTGTCAGTTGAGCCTTTTGAGCTCTGGAGAGGTGACTGTGCCCAATGTGTGAAGCCCTTGCAGTGCCTTGGATGTGGTGATGGCCACAGGACTGCTCTTGGATGGCTCTTGGTCCTTCCAAACACCAAGAAAATCACATTTGCTCACAATTCTTTGCCCCAAGTGCTCACTGCTGTGGATTTGCAGTGGACAAGGTGTGGGGCCAGCCCATCCATCCCCAGGCTTGAGAATCCTGCAGTGATTCACAGGGAAAATTCACCCCATGGTTTAAGTGCAGCTGCAGGAGAGCAGCACACAGAGGGTTAACAGAGCTTTCCTTCCCTTGGTGTCAACCCTGTTGGCTTTGGTGGTTGCTTCCTTTTAAAGCCAGACTCTGCTCTTGTTGTGATCCTTATCTGCCCTGGTTTGCATGTGCTCCCTGCAGCTGGATCCTGGCGAGGGTTTCCCTGCTCCTTGACAGCTGAGCTGTGCTGTCCCTGTGAGGGCTTGTTTTCCCCAGCTAATTAATTAGTGAGCTCTGGCCCCAGGGGCTGATGCCACACCCTCCCCTCTGTTCTAGTGGTCTGTAAGAAGAATTTGGACAGCACCACTGTGGCCGTGCACGGTGAGGAGATCTACTGCAAGTCCTGCTACGGGAAGAAGTACGGCCCTAAGGGCTACGGCTACGGGCAGGGAGCAGGGACCCTGAGCACTGACAAGGGCGAGTCCCTGGGAATCAAATATGAAGAGTGAGTTTGAGCCTTGTTTTCGACTCCGGGGCTGTGGGCACCTTCTCCCCACACCTGTCCTGTGGTGCTTGGCTGTGCAGCCTGTGCTGAGCTCCCAGCAGTGTCCCTGGGCTCCCTGGCCCCTCTGCCCCTCCAGGGAATCCCGCTGAGCCCTGTTTGCTGGGTGGGATGGGATGGGACACGTCCCCATTGCCTGAGCACGCTGCCCACCCCCTCCCAGCACACAGCCCTTAGGCTGAACTTTCCATAGGGCTCAACAACACATTGTTCCTGAAGTTCCCTTATGAACTGGGCTGGGATTTGGGACCCCGTAGTTCTTCCTGCTCCCTCTAGCATCCCTGATCGTGAGCTCCCTGCCACTCCACAGGGGCCAGCCCCACCGACCCCCCAACCCCAATGCAGCCAGGATGGCCCAGAAGGTGGGAGGAGCTGACGGGTGCCCCCGCTGCGGCCAGGCCGTGTACGCGGCCGAGAAGGTCATCGGAGCTGGGAAGGTAAGAGGGGATGGTGGGCACGGGGCACAGGGGGCTGCATGGCAGGGACACCTTCACAGAGGGTCTAGACCTGCCCTCAGCCAGGGCTGGGCTTGGGTCCAGTGGCCGTGTTCGCTTAGAAGCCTGGCATCAAAAGGGGATCTTGGCATGTCTGGAAGCCAGGCTCTCACAGACTTGTAGATGGGCAAGAAATACATTTTATATTAAATATTTACAGCCCTGCTCGGCAGAGCCCACGGTGGACATCCTGAGGAGGATGAGCAGTGACATGTGCCATGGCCAGTGTCACTGTTAACTGAAAAGTGCAACCTTCTGCCCTCTGTGCCACAGGCCAGGACGCTGCGGCCGGAATTTGGGGCAGGCAGTGAATTCCAGTGGTCAGCATTGCCCAGGCCACGCAGGGCGTTGGAGCTGTGGGCATGGCTTTGGTGAATGTTCCTGGGGCTGTTCTGGTGGTAGCTGGGTCAGCTCAGGGTTTGGTGTGAAGGTCACTGTCACAGCCCTGGCATTCCCTGTGCCAAGGTCATCCCTTCACCAGGGTTCTTTGCACCCTGAGCTGTCACCTGGTCCCAGCCCAGCTCCTCTGCAAGGCCTGGGGACCCTTTTTGCCCTGCCAGCCCTTGGACTCCAGATGAAGTCCCTGCCTGGAGCTGCCCTCCCCACAAGGTCAGGCACATGCAGAACGTCTCAGGGGCACCAGGCCAGGCTGCTTGGCTTTGTGCCATGGGGTCAGGGTGGCCATGCTGGGACAGCCTCACCAGTCATGAGATATCACTCCCTGACCTGGCTGGGCTCTGTCCTCCTGGGGCTTTCTGCTTGTCCTGCATCCCCAGAACAAGGAGAGAGGTGAACAGAAAGGGCCCCTCAGCATCATCACCCCCAGCTGGCTTGTGATGGACACGCCGAGGCTCAGAAGCTGAATTTACCCTTAAAACCATGGTCTGCTTCCTCGTCAGCTTCTGGCCCCAGTGTTTACAGGGAACCAAAGTTGGTGGAACAATTACATTGAAGCAGACCCAGAGAGGATTCCAGAGCATGTATTTCATGTGCTAATGTTTGCTGGATGACTCCATCCAATACCTCCTCCTCCAGCCCCTGAATTTCACATTTTCTTCCAAAAAAGGTTTCATGTTTTCCCAAGTGTTTGTTTAAATTCCTCGGTGAGCAGTTCTGGCTACTTAAGGTCTGCCTGAAGGCTGTGAGTTCATTTATCTCCAGGGGACTGCTGGAACCATGGGGGGTTATTTTTAAACACTGTCTGGTTTTGGCATTTTTCCTGTTTGCTGCCTTCCTTGGAGCTGTGATTGTGTGGGGCAGTTGCACCCTTGCTGCCATCCCAGCCTAACACCCAGCAGCCGTGGGTCTCGGCTGGACAATGGGGGGCATTTATCTCGCTGGTTAAGAGAGGACAGTCCCCGAAGAAGAGGGGATTGCTCCTTACAAATTATTGTAGAAATTACTGCACAAATTACTTCTACGAGTGTGGGCGAAAGGTCTCCAAAACTAGATCAGCCTAGGAGCAGTGACCACACCTGGTGTTTCCGCTGGATTTTCCCTGTGGGGCTGGCAGTGCTTTCCAGGGAAAAAGCTTTTATCCCGTTCAGAGCTCTTAGCCAGCCCCTTTGGATCAGAAGCAGAGCAGGGAGACTGGTAGGTACCAGAGCCTGGCTGCCCTGTCCCTGTGGTCTGACCAAGGCTCTGCTCCTGTCCCGCAGTCCTGGCACAAGTCCTGCTTCCGCTGTGCCAAGTGTGGCAAAAGCCTGGAGTCCACCACCCTGGCAGACAAAGATGGGGAGATCTACTGCAAAGGTGAGCCCTGCTGGCTTGTCCTGGGCTCTGAGGGGTGGGGGTGAAGACCCCTGTGCAGGGACCCAGGGGAGGATGGAGGTCGGGGAAGGGGTGGCCCAGCAGCTGCTTTCGGGGACTGACTGTGCCAGCCACCGAGCTGAGCCAGGAAATTCTCCCTGTTTACCCAACAAATCTGGCAAACCTTGTCCTGTCCCAAGGCAGGGTGTGCCCCTTGGGGAGGACCCGCTCCTGTGCCAGCCTCACCCGCGTCTCCTTTCCGTCCTCTGCAGGTTGTTACGCCAAGAACTTCGGTCCCAAGGGCTTTGGCTTCGGGCAGGGCGCCGGGGCACTGATCCACTCACAGTGAGCTCCAGGGCCCGTCCCGTGCTGCCCGCTCGCCCCACGCCGCAGTGAGCGCCCCACTGTCACCCCCAGCCACCGCTGCTTCGCAGCACCCGCCCCTCCCGCCTGCCCCGGCGCTCCCAGAGCCGGGGGGCCAGCGCTGTCCCCGTGGGCTCCTGCTGGGGCAGGTGGCACGGGGGGGGCACTCCCTCGCACGGCAGCGAGGCCCCAGCGCCCGAGCCCTGCTCCGCGTCGCCCGTCCCGCCGTGACACCGAGCAAGCAATAAAACATCAGAGACGTCAATGCTCGCCCAGGCCTGGCCCTGCCACTCTTTCGCTGTCTGGGGCTGATGACTGGCACTGGGGGCCCGGAGCTGGGGAGGTGTTTGCAGTCCTGGCTTGTAATTAAAGCCCAATGGCAGGAATGTGTCGGTGCAGTCAGACACGGCCCAGCTGTGGCCAGCTGAGCTCTGCAGCTCGGCTGGGATGGGCTCCCCCTCTGCTCCCACCGAGAATCAGCATGGAATGGTTTGGATTGGAGGAGACCTTAAAGCTCTTGTTCCACCTTCTGCTGGCCCAGGTTGCTCCAAGCCATGTCGTTGAACACTTCCAGGGATGGGGATAGCTTCCAAAAGCAGAGGTTGATGCTGGGAGGCCAGGGACAGCCCTTCTGGGGTGTGTTGGTAGCACCACACGTGTGTTCAACCTCTCAAAACCCCTATCAGTGCTTTTAGGTGGCACCTCTCCAAGCGGGCATGCCCAGCAGTGCCAAGTAATTAACAGCTTTTCACCTACTCCCTGCTTTTTTAGCAGCTTGTGGATCATTAAGCCTCCTGTTTGGCAGCTGCCCAGTTTTAATTGGTTTCCATCTAAACTCTTCACTGCCTTTCTGTGATTCTCCTGTTGGACCGGTGGGACAGACTCGGATCAGCCTCACTGCAGCTCAGAGTTAGGGACTCCACAGGGAATTGAGTTCTGGGTTTTTTAAAGTTATAAACATTGTGGTTGAGCAAATGAGATGGGGAGTGTTCTGAGAAGCACAACAGAGGCAGAAATCCCTTTTTGGGGCAGGACTTGGGCTCCTTCATCAACTTAAGTGCTTTCTCCTGTTGATCACACCCTCGGTTTTACATGGTGTTTTCAAAGTGGAGATGGGAGTTAAGTCTTTGCCCCTCTAGGTTCTAGCAGGACCCACTGCTCTGGGCTGTGTGGTGGCTGTGATGAGGGGTCTAGTGGCACTTGGTGTGAGGGGCAGAGGGCCTAGGCTCAGGTAGGGTTGGGAGCTGCAGCACAGAGGGCTCAGGTACCACCCTGGTGTGGTGACCCACTTGGCAGAGACCCTGCTGCTCCCATGGAGGTGGGGGGCAGGGGTGGGGCAGTTCTGGAAGCTCCTAAGAGATGGGGGGCTCAGGAAGCTGCTGCAGAGGTGTGAGCTGGGGTTGCTGCAGGGATGGAGGGGTCAGGGGCTTCTCCTTTCTCTGTGAGTGTGCAGGGGATGCTGTCCTGCTGCTGCTGTGACATCCCAGCTGGATGTGCCCCAGATGGGATCAGGTAGTGCTGGTTGGTCAATAAAGCTACAGTGAGTCTTTATTTAGTCCCTTCCTCATACAGCTGTAGAGCTTCTGTCAAAGAGAGGGGAGGAGCAGGAGCCCCTCTGCTTCTGGAGCCAGGCTGGGAGAGCTGGGGATGTCACCTGGAGAAAGCTCCAGGGAGAACTTGGAGCCCCTTCCAGAGCCTAAAGGGGCTCCAGGAGAGCTGGAGAGGGACCTTGGACAAGGGCCTGGAGGGACAGGACAAGGGGGAATGGCTTGCACTGCTGGAGGACAGAGTTAGATGGGATATTGCTAAGGAATTCTTCCCTCTGAGGGTGGCGTGGCCCTGGCACAGAGTGCCCAGAGGAGCTGTGGCTGCCCCTGGATCCCTGGAAGTGTCCAAAACCAGGCTGGACAGGGTTTGGAGCAACCTGGGATAGTGGAAGGTGTCCCTGCCTGTGGAAGGAGCTGGTTCTAAACCTTTCAAGCCAAACCAGTCTGTGGTTCTATGAGGTACTCACGTTTCACATGTGGTGGACCCCAGAGAGGCCAATTCTACTGGAGGCCTGGTGAAAGCCAGGAGGAAATGCTGGATTTGGATTTTGGAGGGCCACATAAAGATGTAGGTTAGAAGGGACCAGCAGAAGACTTAACTGCAAGCTCCTGCTGAAGGCAGGGCTCCGAAGGTCAGGTTGATCAGAGCATTTGGTATCCACTCAGGTATGGAACCCTCTGAGGATGGAGGTCCCACCACTGTGGATCTTGTCACAGCATTGTGCCACACAACACTTAAAAAGGTTGTTTCATCGCTGGTTGGACCCTGGCACAGCTCCCAGGGCAGTGGTGGAGTCACCATCCCTGGGGATGTTCAAGAGACCTGTGGATGTGGCACATGGGGACGGGTTAGTGGTGAACATGGCAGTGCTGGGGGAGTGGTTGGAGCTGACGATCTTGTGACCTGGGAGGGCTTTTGCAGCATTAATGATTTGTGAATCCCTAATTTTCCTGTTGTGCCCCTGTGCCTGATGTCTCGTGGCCTTTTGCCAGGCAGGGCCGTGTCTCCCTTCTCCACAGCCCTTCTCTGGACAGTGGAAAACTGAAGGCCTCTTTCCTCCTGCCTGGTGGGTCTCTGCTGAGCTCCCAGCCCCAAAGGTCCTGGGTAAACCATGTCCCAGGACAGGGATCACGCCCTGAGGGTTTGCCCTGGGTGCCACACACCTGTTGACCCTGCACTGGTCTCTCAGAGTGGCTTAGGGAGTGACAGAGACCACCGTGGGGACACCAGGATGGGATCATGGGGTTGCACATCCCAACAGAGGCACGAGGTGGGCTGGAGGAGGTGGCAGTGATGCCTAAAGAGGTGACCTGGAACAGAGGCTGGACAATGTTAAAGGAATAGTAGGTATTTGTTAAAGGCCTTCAAAGGATACACCTTGGGCAGTACAAGAGCCTGGCCAAGGCTCTACCCAAGATGGACACCCAGTCACGAGTCCTCACACTTTTATAAGTTTTTGTCTATTTACATATTGGTGTTAATTGTCCAATTACGGCTTCAGATTATGAAGTCCCTTCCTCCCAGCTCTCCTCAACTCTCTGTTGTTTGTACTTTTTGGGCCTGAAGTTGCAAAGGTGTCCTTGGGCTGGAAAAGGATTGTTTTGTCTAATTACACTGTGAAGAAAACCTGCTAACACTTTATATGAAGTTCAGAGTTACACACTAAGGCAGCACAGAATCTGGAAAATATGAATGCTAAAGGCATCAATCAGACATGGCCCAGGAGAAGCAGGGTGGGACTAGAGGTGCTTTTTGGGCATCTCCTGCCTGAGCTGCAGTGGAACAGCTCCAACCATCTGCTACCCTCTGCTGATGGGCGAGCACGGAGGGCTCAGCCACACGTGTGTGCTCACCTCTGCCCAGGTGTTGTCCAGCTCCCCCCCGAGGCAGCAGAGCCGCGCTGTGCCCAGCTGCTCCCACCCCTTGGGGACTGCAGCCTGGGAAAAGTGCTGTGGCACCCAAACTGCTCCCGGAGGGACAAACCAGGGGTGGCCAAGCACCCTGGAGCCTGGAGGTGATGACACCACTTGAGGGGTCAGACTAGGGTGACATCCCCACCGAGCCCCGTGGCCAGCAGGGCTGTGCGAGGAGATGTCATCCTGCCACTGTGGGGATGTCACCTTGGGGCAGGGCTGAGCCCAGCAGCCTGTGACCTGCCCTAAGGGCGCTGTGTGGGTGGGATGAGCCGTGGGCAGCCCACGGAGCAGAGCCCTTGGCTCACCCACAGCCTGGCACAGCAGGTCCTGCCGGGTTTGCTCAGGGTAGGAGCTGCCGTGCCCCCCCGGGCAGCCTGGCAGGGTGAGACCCCTGCCTGGTGTGTGAGAAGGACGTTGTCAAAGCTCCTTCACACACAGGGCTGCAGGACCATCACCTTCCCTCGGTGCCTAGTGCCTGGAGAAGCAGTGACTGCGGTGAGTAGAGGGGCGGGGGTCTCGGACAGAGGTTGGCAGCTCTTGGCTCTCCCCCGGGCTGTGAGGATGGCTGGCAGCTGGAGGGTGAGCCAGAACTGACATCGCGGCTTACCAGAGCAATGACAGTCCTGAAACTACTCCCCCCGAGCTCCCAGGGCTCAGCATCCCTGGAGCCGAGCGTTACCCGTGCGTGGGAAAACAGCCTTGGAGAGGAAACTCACACGTTTGCTCTGCTCCTTCTGAAGTGCTGGGGTGCTCAGGGTAACCTCCAGGGCCGCCTGACGTCAGGAGCCCGGGTCTCCTGGGACACCCGGGATCCCTGCCAGCGTGGCGAGGTTGGCCCCAGGGAGCACGAACCAGTTCCTGGCTCCGCCAGCCGCCCTGCCCTCTTAATGAGGGATAATGAGGTGCATCTCATCAGCGCTGCAGACTTGCCCCTCGGCCACGGCGGCTGCCGGCAGAACCCCGGGCAGGGAGGGGAGTGATGGAGGGGCTGGGGCAGGAGGGACTCCAGCCGGGGGCTCTGCGGGGCTGGGCTCTGCGAGGAGTGCATCAGTGGGGTGGGCACTGGGACAGCGTGCCAGGGAGCCAGGGGCTGATCCAGCCCCCAGCAGTGACTCCGGCACATTCCCGGGGGGATTTCTTCCTATTGCAGACCTCGTCTGGGTGAAGGACCCACACTCAGCGTTTGCAGGGGCACATTCAGCTGCCCAGCCGCCTGTGCCTGTCACTCGCCCTGGCAGCGCACGGCCAGCACAAGTCCCCAGATGTGTCCCCCGGCAGCCCGGCCCGGCCCGGGAACCCCTCGGTGCCAGGCGCTGGCACGGGAACAGACGGTGCTGCGGTGGCCGGGAACGAGACGGGCTGGAAAGGAGACGGTGTTTGGCTGCAGGGGGAGGGAGGATCAGGCAGTACCAGGCTGCGCTGCCCCGGCCCCGCACCACGGCTCGTTCCCCCTGCACAAGTCACACGAGGCTGGGGGATGCTGCTCCTTGCTGTGGGACAGCCCGGAGGCCTCGAGTCCCTGTCCCGGGAGCTTTGAGAGATGGGAGCTCTGTTGAGGTTGTGGCCCAGCACCCTTGGGTGGGTGGCTGAGAGGGTGGGTAGCTGTCAGGGGTGTCCCCATTGCTGCTGTCTGGCTGGTGCTGCACGCACAGCCTACCGTCCCAGCTGGCACTGCGCCCCAGAAGCTCCTGCCCTGGCACTGCGGCCCATTGTGCCTTCTTGGCTGGCACTGCAACCCCCAGCCCCACAAGCCTGGTGGCACTGCACTCTGTACCCCTGCCCGGCTGGCATTTTACGCAGTCGGCCCTGTGCCCCACAGCCTGCTGTCCCCACCAGCGCTGCACCCCATAGCCCTGTGCCCGCGGTGCCGCACCCCCAAGAGCTGCTCTCCCACCTCCAACCTCCGTCCCGGCACCCCGGGCTGTCGTGCAGAATTCCCCCAGCCCTGCCCCATCCCACACCCTGCCTGTTCACACCGAGACCCTGAGGCGACGCCCGCCCTCGGGCACCCCGAAAGCTCCTCCCGGGTGAAGCGGGGCTGCGCCGGGCCTGGCCGGGCTTCGCCTGGGCGTGAAGGGAGCCTGAGCGCAGGAGGGGCCAGGCGAGGCGGCAGGAATGCGAGTGGGAGAGCGGCCGGGCAAGTAGCGACAGCTCCTGGGAGCGCGGATCCCACACGCGGCTCGGGCAGGGAGCGGAGCCCCGGCACGGCGCTGGCGGCCGGAATGGGGCACCCCACGGTTCAGCCCCTCTGAGAGCCGGAGCGCAGGACGGCGAGTCCCCGGGCACGGCGGCAGCACGGCCGCCGCGGGGGTCCCGGCCCCGGGGAGCTCGGCTCCGGCGTGGAGCGGCTGGAATTCCCCCGGCGGGTAATGCCCGGCCGGGCCGGCACGAGGTGCTGAGCATCCCGGGCGGGCGGGGAGCCGCGATGACCCCCGAGAAGGTGCTGAGAGAGGGGGTGCTGGAGAAGCGAAGCGGGGGGCTGCTGCAGCTCTGGAAGAAGAAGCGGTGCCTGCTGACGGAGAAGGGGCTGCAGCTCTTCGAGCCCAAGGGCTCGCGGCGCAAGGAGCTGAGCTTCGCCCGCATGAAGGCCGTGGAGTGCGTGGAGTGGAAGGAGAGGCACATTTACTTCACGGTGGTGATGGACAACAGCCTCGAGATCGACTTCCGCTGCGCCCAGGAGGACCCGGGCTGGAACGCCGAGATCACCATGGGGCTCGTGCGCTTCAAGAACCAGCAGGCGATGCAGGAGGTGCGCGCCCGGCACAGCTGCCGAGCAGGTACCGGAGCCACCGTGGGTCAGGGAGCAGGCTCAGCCCAGGATGAGGTCCCTGGCTGCAGGTTCCCATCCCTGAGGAGTTTGGGGAATCACAGAGGGGGTCCCATGGACCGGGGTGGGTCTGCAGGTTGCTGTTCCGATGTCCCCCTGCACTGGCTGGGACATCCATCCCAGGGGTTTCGCCTCTCCGTGTCTCTGGGCAGGGACTTTCTAACATCCTCTCTCTGTCTGGGGTGTCCTGAGGGATACGCGGCCCTTTGCCATCCTGCCCGTGGGATGGGGTGGGGATGGTGTCCGGCCCCGCTCCCCAGTCCCCTCAGGATGCCCCATGTCCCAGCGCTGGCCGAGCGGGTGACGGGAGCCTTCTCTCTGCAGTGGTGCAGCTGGACGCCGCCCCGGTGGGACAGCCCAGGGAACCGCAGCTTCCCAGGAGTCGGATGGAGATGGCCCTCGGCTCGGCAGGCGCTGGGGAGAACGGGATCCCTGCGGGCAAGTGAGGTCACGGCTGCGCAGCCCGGGGATGACGGTGGCCCCGGGGAGGCCGGTGCTGGCGCTGGCTCCCCCCGTGCCGGGGCAGGACAGAGGCACCGCAGGAGCTGGGCTGGAGCAGCCACCTCCCCTTGGCACGGCGGGGCAAAGGACAGGGCAGGGGGTGACATCCCTGCCCGGGGCCCCACCACCCTTCATTCTGCTGACGTGTGCAGGACCTTGGTGCACTGGTGGGGACCCCAAGCCTCTCCTGCAGGACAGGGGATGGATGAGGCTATGCCCGAAGGATCCGTGCCACAGGGAGCTCTGTCCGTGTGACAGTGACACTGGGACAAACGGATGTGGCTGGGTCCCCATTTTAAAAAGGGCCCGGGGAGCTGCTGCTGCAGCAGGGACCCCTCAGCAGGGCACTGAACCAATGGTGGGGTGACACAACGTTGCTGCTGGACATTGTCTCACCCTGGGATGTCCTTGGGCTGTTCGGAAATGCTGAGGACCACAATTCTCTGTACCAAAATTTTCCTTAAACAGGACTTTCAACTTCTTACCCTAGCGTTGCTTTGATTTGTGGGACCCCACAGGGCACGGGAGAGCACGAATCCTGCACAGAGCCTTGCCAGTCATGATCCCTAAACCAGCATCCCCCAGTCGGGCTCCAAAGGCCCCCACTGGCACCCCGAGGCTCCCTGGTCACCAATCCTGCTGTGCCCGTGTCCCGAGGGCTTCCCATGGCGGTTTGTGTGCCGGTGATGTGGGAGCAGCACTGTGGCTCTAGAGCAGGGAAGGGATGGCTCTGTCCCGACAGGCAGCGCACACAGCAGCACTCGGAGCCACCGGCGCGCTCCGCAAGCCGGAGCCTGAACCCAGCCTGGGGCCGCAGGCGCTGCAGATCCTGCCGGAGATTTCCCGGCCGCGTGGGAATCACAGAGCACCGTGTCCTTATGGCCCCAGCCTGCACCCCAACCTGCACCCCAACCTGCACCCAACCTGCACCCCAACCTGCACCCCAACCTGCACCCAACCTGCACCCCAACATGCACCCCAACCTGCATTGCAACCTGCACCCCAACCTGCACCCCAACCTGCACCCAACCTGCACCCCAACATGCACCCCAACCTGCATTGCAACCTGCACCCCAGCCTGCACCCCAACCTGCACCCCAACATGCACCCCAACCTGCATTCCAACCTGCACCCCAGCCTGCACCCCAACCTGCACCCCAGCCTGCATCCCAACCTGCACCCCAACCTGCATCCCAGCCTGCACCCCAACCTGCACCCCAACCTGCACCCAACCTGCACCCCAACCTGCACCCCAACCTGCACCCAACCTGCACCCCAACCTGCACCCCAACCTGCATCCCAGCCTGCACCCCAACCTGCACCCCAACCTGCACCCAACCTGCACCCCAACCTGCACCCCAACCTGCACCCAACCTGCACCCCAACCTGCACCCCAACCTGCATCCCAGCCTGCACCCCAACCTGCACCCCAACCTGCACCCAACCTGCACCCCAACCTGCACCCCAACCTGCATCCCAGCCTGCACCCCAACCTGCACCCCAACCTGCACCCCAACCTGCACCCAACCTGCACCCCAACCTGCACCCCAACATGCACCCCAACCTGCATTCCAACCTGCACCCCAACCTGCACCCCAGCCTGCACCCAAACATGCACCCCCAGCCTGCATCCCAACCTGCACCCCAAATGCACCCCAACCTGCACCCCAGCCTGCACCCCAGCCTGCACCCCCAGCCTGCATCCCAACCTGCACCCCAACCTGCACCCCAGCCTGCACCCCCAGCCTGCATCCCAACCTGCACCCCAACCTGCACCCCAGCCTGCATTCCAACCTGCACCCCAACATGCACCCCAGCCTGCACCCCCAGCCTGCACCCCAACATGCACCCCAGCCTGCACCCCAACCTGCACCGCAACCTGCACCCCAGCCTGCACCCCAACCTGCACCCCAACCTGCATCCCAGCCTGCACCCCAACCTGCATCCCAGCCTGCATTCCAACCTGCACCCCAACCTGCATCCCAGCCTGCACCCCAACCTGCATCCCAGCCTGCACCCCAGCCTGCACCCCCAGCCTGCACCCCAACCTGCACCCCAGCCTGCACCCCAGCCTGCATCCCAGCCTGCACCCTAGCCTGCATTCCAACCTGCACCCCAACCTGCACCCAACCTGCACCCCAGCCTGCACCCCAACCTGCACCCCAGCCTGCACCCCAGCCTGCACCCCAACTTGCACCCCCAGCCTGCACCCCAACCTGCACCCCAACCTGCATTTCAGCCTGCACCCCAACCTGCACCCCAGCCTGCATTCCAACCTGCACCCCAGCCTGCACCCCAACCTGCACCCCAACCTGCATTCCAGCCTGCACCCCAACCTGCACCCCAACCTGCACCCCAACCTTCACCCCAGCCTGCACCCCAACCTGCACCCCAACCTGCACCCCAGCCTGCACCCCACGGGGCCGAGGGCAGCGCCGGGTGGCTTTGGGGACGCTGGCGTGGCCGGAGCCAGCTCACTGTGCAAGGCCAGGTTCTGCAGAAACAGGCACTGCGGGGTTTCCACCCAGCCAATGCACCTTGGCCAGCTGATCCTCGGAGCTGCATTTACCCCGACCCCCCCGGGGGACAGGGGGGGCTGGGGGTGCAGGCTGGGGGTGCAGATGAAGCCGGACCCAAACCCTGCACAGACGGAGCTCTGCACCATCCCAGTGTCATGACAGGGACAGGGGGACTCCGGGGATGGTGAGACCCTCCACAGGACATGCTGCAGGTGTGGTGCCCTGTGTGGATAAGCCCCAGACAGGTGTCAGGAGGGAATGGGGTGGCCAGGAAGGTTCTGGTGCTCATGCAGCATTTCCAGGGCAAGGATCATTGTCCTGGGGTTTCCCCTGAATCCCCAGCTCCCAGAGTCGGGGGATTCAGAGGGGCTCAGTCAAAGCCGTGTGAGCATCCCAAGCTTGTGCCGTGGTGAGTGCGAAGGTGGGGAGAACAAGGGGATTCCCAAAATTACCAGTTTTATCCAGTGTGACTCCTTTTGTTCAATTTTTTCTGCTCTCTTGCTCCCTGTAAATAGATATTTTCTGTTTTCCATCTGCCAGCAAGGAACTGGTAGAGAAAATGATCAAGGAGGGTGTGTAAGCACCAGCCCTGGCTGTGGCACATCCCCAGGCACTGATGATGAGGCAGCAGAGAGGCCACGGTACCTGAGAGCTGGGGAGAAATTCAGACAGACAGTGGAGGGAGAGGACAGTAAGAGAACACAAATCCCCATGTCAGAGTTTCAGGTCCAGGCATGGGGAAAGTCAAGCTTTTCCATCCTCATCCTGAGTACATCATCCAGGCCAACATACATCCAGGGTCCCTGCCTGGACCCCATATCCCCCAAGGACTTTAGAGCTCCCCAAGCCTCCAGGTTTGGGAATTTCTCCTGAGCAGACACTCACACCTGCCTGACCCACCCTCAGTTCCCAGCCTGACCCTGGGGCAGGGGCTGGGGGTCAGAGCCCAGGCAGCAGTGTGGGGATGGAAGTTGTGGTGGCTTCACCCCTGGAAGGGCTGAATGGAAAAGTCACCCCGAGACTGAAAACCCCATAAACAGCCCAGAGACTCGGCAGGGAGTGGGGTAGGGCCAGAGGCTGGAGCACCAGGGACGTGGTGCCGGCACATCCCAGGCTGGAAAGCAGGAGAGGACCCACGGGAAGCATTCCTAATGCCCCCGGAGGTGGGGAAAGTGAGGCACAACATGGGCATGGGGTGGGTTTGTGGCCCCTCAGCCCCTCCAGCACACAGGCTCCAGTGGTGAGGAGGGGCTGGCCAGACCCCCCGGGCCCCCAGGGAGAGCCCCAGAGAGGAGAGAGGTGCCCTGGAGCACCCAGAGTTCAAAGACAGAGCCTGAAAATCTGGCTCTGCTGCTCCCAGCCTGCCGTACCCCCGCTCCAGCAGCGCTCCCCACACTTCTCTGAGGGTGCCCTGGGGCTGAGGCTGCTCTGGGGAGCTGCCCTATGCCCCCCACCCTGAGCAGGGGCTCTGCCAGCACCCACGGGGACTGGCACCCTCCCTGCAGCACCACGAGAGTGCCTTGGGTGCAGAGGAGTTTTTTCCACCTAATGACATCCCAGATCTGGCTTTGGGATCAGTTTGGGGCTGGCTGGACACCCTGAGTGCCAGGGAGGGCATTGGGGTCACAGTGCTGAGACAGGGAGGTGCAGCCTGATGGTGCCAATGCTTTTGTCAGGTGGGACCATGTGTGGGACCTCCTCCATCCCCAGGTGCCCTGTGGAGAGCCTGGCACTGCCCTGCTTCTCCTGGGATCGTCCCTGGGCTTGTGGGTGGTGCCTCTTTAGATTTAAAAAACAAAATAAATCTCAGCTGTAGCAAGTAGCACTCTGCTTTTTGGCTTTAAGTCATCTGTCCCACTTCCTCCAGATGCTCCTAAAATGACGTCATTGTTGACCACCTTTAATTACCATTCCTAATTCACTGGATTTTGGGTTGGGACCCAGCATGTGCCCAGAGCTCTGCTATGTGTGTGTGTCCACGCTGCAGGGGAGCAGAGGCCAGGATGCCCCAGCACTGCTGTGGGGAGCTTGGCCATGTCCAGTGAATCCTCCTGCATCCAGGTGTGGAAGGAATTAACTCTCCTTGTGCCGCAGATCTTGGGGTGCCAAGGGGCAGGGGCTGCAGGGGTTACACAATAATTCCCCAACCACAGGGTCCTGCTGGAGGGTCTTGGGCTGGGTGTCCCAGGGGGCTGAGGACTGTGACTGTGACATTCCCCAGCAGCAGAGCTGAGGTGGTGGGAGCCCATGGAAGGGCAGGGACTCACCAGGAAGAAACAAAACCGGGGCCCAGACATTTCCGGAGCTGCAGGGGGAACAACCAGAACACAGAACATCCCAGTACCTGTCTGTCCCCCATCATCCCCGAGCACTGGGTGCCTCTGGGGGTGGGGGGTGGCCCAGCCCAGACCAAAGTGGATACTGAGATGTGTCTCCGAGACAGATGTAAAGCTCTGCAAACACCTTGAAAATGTCCAAAAACTCTGTCAGGGTCCCTGCCTGGGACAGAAATTTTGGATTATTTGGAATAGTCTTTTTTTTTTTTTTTTTTTTTTTTAATGTAGAATGATTTGCCTTAGGCTGGAAACCAGCCTGGGCTTTGTGATACTCAAACCGACATTGCTGCTGAGCCACAGCTGCCACTGGCACAGAACAGCCCAGATCCTGGCAAGAAGAGCCCACAGGATCAGCACCGGGAGGGTTTTATCTATCACTGGCAAAGCCATTGAAAGCTTATAGTCTTCAGCAGGTGGCTCGGCTCCATTTCAGTGATGCCTTTCCACTGGCCCAAAGCAGGTAATTCCTCCTTATTTAGCAAAGCCTTTTCCACGTGCCAGGGGCATGAGGCAGGGGCCTGTGCTGTTCCTGTGCTGCCCCTTGATTTTGGGGAGCCCTCCTCAGCTTTGGCGCCTTCTGCAAACATTTCAGGCCTCCCCAAAGTATTCAAGCAGAGAAAAACAAACTGTCCATGATATTTCTAGAAGTGGAAGGTGCTTCTTGCATTTTGGGATCATCGTCCTGCTTTGGCATCCAGTCCCAGGGTTGGCTCCAGTGGATTTGCTCTCTGAAGCCAGTGGGGAGGGTGAGTCCTGTGCCCATGGGTGAGGGGCTGGCATGGGCACTGTCCTGAGTTGCACCGGGCCCAAGGGGGTGTCCAGAGCTCGGGGTTCCCAGAATAGGGGGCTGTGTCTGCAGGAACAGGACGTGGGGCAGCACATCCCAAAGGGATGAGAAGCCTCTGCCCTGCCAGGCAGTGGGAAATGGGGCTGATGCAATGGGGTGCAGATCAGGAGGGTAGATAAACTGGAAGAGGTCTCTCAGCCCCATGGGGAATATTTGGGGTCTGGCCTGGGGCTGTGCTGGTTCCCAGGCTGGGCTGTGATGATTATCCAAGCTCTGGCCCCCTTTCCATGTCAGGCCATCCCCCAGGTTTGGTGGGGCTTGTTCACAGATGCAGCAGGGTGAGGAAATCCCACCACGGCTGCAGAAGGCATCAGCTCCTAGAGAAGCATCCCAGGAGCTTCCACTGCACTGTCACCAATCCACAGAGAATCCACGGGTGGGACTGGAGGGGTGAGAGCTGCCAGATGATCTGCAGGAGAAACACCTGGGGGGATGATTTCTCAGGAAAAGTCCCGTGGTCCTTCATGATTTCACTGCCACCTGACCCTGCAGCCTTGCAATCACCTGGCTGAGGGTGTGACCTTGCTGTCCCCTGGTCCCTGAGCTGTCCCACAGAAGGAAAACCTTCTCCCACGCCATGGTGAGTCTGTGGGGCATCATCTATCCCAGCCCTGGTGCAGCTGGGGGTCTCCTGTCACCCCCCAGTGCTGGACTCTGAGCACAGCAGTGAGGGGGGATGGATGTGAAGATGAGTCCCAAAGGACACCAGAGGCTCAGCTCTCATTTCTAAGCCTGTCCTGGATGCTCTGGGAGCTGTTGTCTTTGTGAATTCCATCGGGGTTGATGGAACGAGGAGAGTGGTTGAGAGAGGGTGAGGATAGGATGGGTGGGAAGGTTCCAGAGGAGGGGAAGAGATCCCTCCAGCATTGCTTGAAGTCCATTTCTTCAGGGAGATTGGCCTTCTGTGGGGCAGCTGAACTGCTCGCAGCAGTCAGATCCCTTTGCATTTGGAATCTAAAGACCTTGAGGAGCCAGGGATCATTGGGCAGCTCTGGCAGCCCCTGCTGTGGATGTGGGGCTGCTGCACCAACACCCTCCAGGGACTTGGAATGTCCAGAGGGGGAAAATGCCCAATCCCTCTAAACATGTGCCAGGGGCTCTCCTTGTAAGAGACTAAACACAGGTGATCTGCAGATCGCAGGGACATTCAGGGACAAGCAGCTGTCCCTGGGGACCTGGTCCTGGCTGGGTCTGACCTCCCCATACAGCTCTCTGGGAATTTTCTGTTGGCATCCACCCCCTTGGTGGCAGCCCATGGAGAACCCTTCCCTTCAAGCAGTGGCTCCCAGTAACAGGGGGATTGTAGCACTGATTTGTAGCAGCAGCAGCACATAGACAAATCACAGAATCACAGAATAGTCTGAGTTGGTAGGGAACCACAAGGATCATTGAGTCCAGCTCTTAAGTGAATGAGGATCAAACCCATGACCTGAGTGTTATCAGCACCCAGCTCTGACCAACGGAGCCAATCACAGATATATTTTTATTGTTTTGCTCTGAATTTGCCCTCAGCACTGCTCTACCCCATAGATTTCCAGCCTCATCCTTCCCCCCCCCAGCAGCTCAGAGTGGTGTCCAAGGCCCAGGCGGCACCTGATGAAACAACTCCTCACCTGAGGGCAGCTCCCTGTGGTTTGTGAGCCAGGGGTGGGGATGGGCACTCAGAACGTCCCCTCTGTGTCAGCTGGGGAGGAGGGAGGGGAGATCTCGGTCCCTTGCCAGTCGCTCTGTGCAGCCCCCATGGCAGAGCCGGGACTTTGAAACCCATGGGAAAAGCCCAAATCTATGGCTCCCGTTGCCCCATCCCTCTCCTGCCCCTTCCTCCTCCTCACTCCGGGTCCCAGCAGAGGATGAAACCTGAGACTGGAGCAAATGGCATCCCAAGCAGCCCCCGCCCCATCCCCGCAGCTGCGGGAATGCAGCGCCTTTGTCACGGGCTAATTTTGGCTCCTCTGTGCTCGGAAAACAATCCCAAGGCATCCGGGAGGAAAGATGCTGGAGGCCTGGCCCCACGGGGGCTTTTCCTTTTAAAGGTCTAACGGGGCTGGATAAAGCCTCCTCCTGCTCGGGGGTGAGAGCAGATCCTGTGCGCTGGCCTTTGGAGCCAGGGAAGGCTCCTTGCAGGGGTCCCGGGGGTGCCTGGATGCACGAGGGTTTCTCCCCTGGGACCTGGTGCAATTCACACGAGGGTGGCACTGCCACTGCCATCGCTGCTGTCACCCATCTCCCACCAGCTCCCGCTGGTGTCCAGGCAGGGGGAAGGAGCCGGGAAGGCTCTGCAGGATGGGGGCTGTCTGTGCTCCCCACCGTGGGAGCTGCCCCGCTCCTGCAGCTGTGTGTCCCTCCCGGCCATGAAAGCCCCAGGATTAACATGCCAGGCATTGTCCCTCCTGGGCCCCATGTTGGGAATTGTTTGCTCCTAATTTTGTCCCTAAAAATATCCTGGGGAACAGGTGTTGCCCGCCCTGCAGTCCTTGTCATGCAAAGGGACACTGGCCAAGGGGTGTCGTGGGGGGCAGTGGGGGCAGGCAGCGGCTTTTTAACTTTTGCTTTTCTTGGGGAAAACCTCAGGGCCTGTGAGGGGCTGGGAGTTGCTTGAGCATGCCAAGCTGCAGTGCTGTGCTGGGTGAGCGGGGCTGGTCCTTGTTAAAGAGGGGACTGCGCCCTCCTTGGTGCCCACCCCACCTGGCCTGGAGTGTGACCCCACATGTGCTGGTGTACTCCATCACCCTGCAGCAATGCAGCCCGGCCTGCTGAGGTTCACTGTCCTTCCCTGGTGGCTCTGGTGGCTCCCAGGAGACCCCTTGGCCCGTGCTGTCCTGGGTGTGCCCCATCATGCAGGGGTCAGCACGGCAGCAGCTCCCAGGCTGTTCACACCCCCTCCCCTGCCTTTTCCAGCATCGCTGGAGCTCTGGCACACTGGACAGACACAAGGCAGAGGCACCAGGAACCACCCCATCCCCATGGCATCACCAGCACTGGGCAGCCTGAGCTGTCTGTGTGTCCCAACAACCCACGTGTGAGCAGGAGCTGCCCGAGCTGGGGCATTCCAGTGCCCAAGGGGCTCCAGGAGAGCTGGGGAGGGACTTTGGACAAAGGCCTGGAGGGACAGGACACAGGGAATGGCTCCCACTGCCAGAGAGCAGGGTTAGATGGGATAGTGGGGAGAAATCCTTCCCTGTGAGGGTGCTGAGGCCCTGGCACAGGATGCCCAGAGAAGCTGTGGCTGCCCCATCCCTGGAAGTGTCCAAGGCCAGGTTGGACAGGGCTTGGAGCAACCTGGGCTAGTGGAAGGTGTCCCTGCCCATGGCAGGGGTGGGACTGGATGTGCTTTAAGGTCTCTTCCCACCCAAATCAGTCTGGGATGGTTCCCATGCAAACAGCCCTGGAATTCTCCACACTGAAGGGGGGTCGTGGGTGCTCTGGGACATGAGTGCAGTGACACATGGGTGACCTGTGTGTGTCCCTGTGCTCCAGGCGGTGCCCCAGGTGTGAGCAGCAGTCCCAGCACTCCCGGGGCTCGCAGCAGATGCCTGCAGAGGAGGGGATTTGTGCTATTTTTACCGACCACTTGCAGGCGGCGCTGGGATTCAATACCCCCCGCTCGGCTCCAGCCCCGGCAGAGCGCGGCTGTCCCAAGGCCAGGCGTCACCTCCCTCCTGCACAGCCAGGTAGGACACTGCCCCTGCCCCTGCCCCTGCCCCGTGTTCTCCTCCGGGTGTGCCGGTGGTGACACGGGCACGAGATCCCCGGCACTGGCACATGACAGAGAGGAACCCCCAGCACGTGAATTTGCCTGGATTTCTTCCCCTCTCTGAGGTGGATCAGACATTTCCTCTGCTCTTGGAGAGAGGATTGGTGGTGCTGCAATGGGGACAAAGACTTTGGAGCTGATATTTGCCTGGTTTTTTCCCAAAATGGGGCTGTTTGGGGAGCACTTGGCTGAGTGTTCCAGCCTGGCTCACTGGTGGGGGTTCAGGGTGGGAACAGCGTGGAGTTGTAGTAGCTGGGAGAGTGCTTGTGGTTTGTCTTCAGCCTCCTGGGATGGGGGAGGATGTCGGCATTCACCGTGTTTGGGTTTATGGGACTATTTCTTTTAAGGATTTCCATGTTCCAGTGGTTCAATTAGCTTTATAAGCTTTTCACAGCTGGGACAGTGCAAACAGTGCAGAATTAGCTTGTCCAGATCCTCTCGTCCCCATCAAGGTGGGACAATGCTCATGGATGCTCCAGATCCGGCTGGAATCCCAAAGTCCTGGCACTGGGGATTGCTCAGTGGCACAGCTGAGTCCTTGCTGTTGTTTGGAAGCCAATTTAGGGCTGTTTGGCCCTAAAATGTGACTGACCTTGGTAGAGGTCATGAGCTTGAGGTGTGGCGTGGATCCCACCCGAGGAATGCCGGGCTCTGCTCCAGCAGGGGACAATGGAAACGCTGAGGGTCTGCACCCAGCCCCCATCAGCTTCAGGGAGAGAAAAGCTCCTCTGCCACCCCGAAATAAACTGGGGGGCAGCAACTGGGACCCAGCCTGTTGAAGGCACCAGTGCTGCTTGGTGTCCTCTGGGATGTTCATCACAGTAAAACCCTCCAAAATGCAGGAAACAGGATCTGTCTGATGTGGTTTGAGGACAAAGAAATTCCTGTTCTTGAGATTTTTCCTTGTAAATCCAGGGATCTGGATTCGGAGGCTCTGGGGGAGAAGATTCCTGCTGGGATTTTATTACATTCCCCCCCCTCCCAACTCCATTTATTCAGGACACGTCTCTGGCTGAGCTGTGGAGGCATGGGGAGGGAACAGGGGCAAGGGGAGAGAGCCAGGAGGTGCCCTGAGATTTGCCTGGCACAGGCTCCACACAAACCTGGGAGCAGCTGTTTGACACCAGCTTTTCATTTCCCCCAGCATGAATCTTTGGGGTCTAAAGCAGTTTCCAAATTTTGGCCGATGCAAAAGGATCAAGGCAAAAAATCCCAGCTTTTCCATTTCACTCCTAAGGAAAAGGACTAAACACACACCTGGAAAATGCTGTTTGTTGGTATTCCCCCCACATTTTTCTGCTGCTTGGGCTCACAGGGTGCTCAGCACAGGAGCAGTCAGCAGGGTCAGAGCAGGGCCAGGGAGCAGCATGGGCTGGAGCAGATGCCAGGGCTTGGAATTACCAGACAACCTAAAAGAGGAAACCCTGAGTATTTCACCTGGAAGGTGGCTGCTGAAGGAACCTGCTCAGCTGTGGGCTCTGGCTCAGAGAGTCCCAGGATGGTTTGGGTTGGGAGGACCTTAAAGCCCGTCTAGTCCCACCCCTGCCATGGGCAGGGACACCTTCCAGTAGCCCAGGTTGCTCCAAGCCCTGTCCAGCCCGGCCTTGGACACTTCCAGACATGGGGCAGCCTCAGCTTCTCTGGGCATCCTGAGTCAGGGTCTCAACAGGGAAGGATTTCTCCCACTCTCCCACCTAACCCTGCCCTCCAGCAGTGGAAATACATTTTCCTTGTCCTGTCCCTCCAACCCCTTGTCCCAGAGTTCCTCTCCTGCTCTCCTGGAGCCCCTTTAGGCACTGGCAGGGGCTCTCAGGTCTCCCTGGATCCTTCTCCTCTCCAGCCTGGACACCCCCATCTCTCCCAGCCTGGCTCCAGAGCAGAGGTGCTGCCCTTTACTCGGGCACTCACCGCATGGCTTTTGGCTCTGCCGTGCCTGCCCTCGCCCACGGGAGCTGCGGTACAGGGCTCTCTGAACCGACACAGCGGGGGGACCCCCGAGGCCCCCCCATTTCTCCTGAGATTTTCAGCCTCCACCCCTTGCCTCGAGCCGGGGCGGGTGAGGCCGCCGGCGGGCGAACAGCTCGGGAAAAGCTTGGGAAAAGCCCGGAGGAGCAGGAGCCCGAGCGCTGCAGGGCCGGCTGGCGGCACGCTGGGGCTTGCCCGAGATGCGGTCAGGTTTTCCCGGAGCCCCGCGGCTCGTCCGTGTTCCACGGGGATGGAGGCGGCGGAGCCGCTCCCTCCGCCGACAGCGCGGGGCAGCAGCGCACCTCGTCACCGCTCCCTCGCTGCCTCCTGGCTCCCTGCGCCTTTGGGATTCGCTCCTTTGTCTCAGCTTCTTGCCCTTTCTTTGGCAGGGAACAGCACACGCCGCGATGCCAGAGCCGTGAGTAGCCGGAGTCCCCTCGGGTCCCGTAAAGCCTCGCCCGGCTGCGCTTGTCCTTTGGGGAGGATGGACGGGGAGACCCTGCCCTGCCCCAGGCCTCTGTGCCATTCCCCGTGCAAAAACCGTCTCTAAATGCAAACTGTTCACCCTTCCGATGTCCCAGTCCAAACCTCGGGGCTTTCCTAGATCCCAGAATGCAGAGCTGAGGTGGGGGCAGCGCCCCTGGCTTTGCTGAGGCTCTCTGGAGCGCACTGTACAAACACAACACGTTCCCTGCGAGCAGAGAAGGGAGCAGCTCCCTGTGAAGCTTTCCCGGAGCAGTGACACAGGGATGTCCCAGTGGGAGTGGGGAATGAGGGTGTCTGACCCACCTGCCACTGAGCTGGGGTTGGCACCATGGGCACGGTGCCAGCTCACCTGTCACACCCGAGTGACATTTTGGCTTTCTTAGTTGTGGCCCTGAGCTCCCACTGCATTTCCAGAGGGCACCTTCTCCTCAGAGCTGGCTCACGTGCTGGTGGCAGCTGTGAGATACAGAAATAAAGAACCCACTCCAACCACACGAGATGCTTCCCTTGACTGTCCCCTCTTTTTTACTCTCATTCATTGATGCTTCCTCTGTTCTCTTCTCTTGTTTTTTCTGCTCCTCCCTGGCTGCTCACCTGCCTGCAGGGAGGTAAGTGCCTTTCCCTTTGGGAGACACCTTGGTGCTGCTCTGCGTTTGCTGCGCGTTTGTTTTCAAAGGGTGTTTTCTTTCCCTCCCCTTTCCCCTAGAGAAAATCCAAGATCACAGCCTCACGCAAACTCTTGTTGAAGGTGAGTCCCGAGGGCTGGAAACTCCCTGGGGTTTGTCTTGCTGGGGAAAGGAGCCGGGCTGGAGCGCGTGGTCGGTGGGACAGGGGATAAGAGCAGCTCAAGGACGGGCTGTGGGGAGCAGCTCCCACCCCACCTTTCTCTTCTCACTCATGTGGGATTTGTGGTCCAAACAAACCTCCCCTGCGCCGAGGCGGGGAGAGACCCCCGCACCTTTCAGCTCTGAAGCCTTAGCCCGTTTTTGCTTGCAGCACAAGCCTGGGAGCTCCCCGGGCCCTGGCTTGGGATAAACATTCCCTGCCCCGGCAGAGCCAACTCAGCAGCACGGCCCCCACAGCCCCCGGGGCCCCACAGCAAAGCTGGGGGGAGCCTTTGATGTGTGTTTGGGGGCAGCAGGGCTGGCACTAGACTGTCCCATCCTACAGACGTGGTGAGCGGCTCAGGGGGAGCCTGGGGCCCGTTCAATTCGCACTTCTGCCATTTCCTTGTGCTCCCAGAGTTTGATGCTGGCCAAAGCCAAGGAGGAGTGGGATCAGGAGATTGTGGACAAGCAGGCGGAGAAGGAGAGGTACCTGTCTGAGAGGGTCACTCCGCTGCACACCAGTGGGCTCTCCTTGAGCCAGCTCCAGGTACTCCTCAGGCCCGAGGGTGGAGTGAGCTCCTTGGGAACATGGAGGGGCCTTGCTCACTGCTCTCCTGTTTTCCTGGTCCCCAGGACCTGTGCAGGGAGCTGCACGAGAAGGTGGAAATTGTGGATGAGGAGAGATACGACATTGAGGCGAAATGCAACCATAACACCCGGGAGGTAGGGAGGAGGACGGGCCGGTTCCTTCTGGAAACTCCCTCCCAGTGCAGCTCTGGCCTCAGTGGAGATGTGTCGTGCACCAGGCTGAGCTGGGATGTGGGACAGGCACCAGGGTTATCTCAGGGCTGGTGTTTGCTCTGCAAGGTTCATCCCTGCCCAAGGGAACTCGAGCTGTCCTTGGGGTCCACGGGGAGGTTCCTCGCTGTCCTGGTCACCCCTGTGGGTCTGAGAGCTTCTCGTGGTACAACTGCCACCTGAGCAGGCTGGGCCCAGCCCTTGGCTCTGCTCTGAGCGTGGCTGGGCAGAGCCTTGGTGGGAATGGTCCTGCAGGAGAGGTGCAGACCCCTCTGGGGTTCGCTGCTGGCAGAGTCTACTGCTTCCCACAGGGGCTCTTTGTGCAAGGCAGCCAAGCAGTGACCTCCTCCTCCTCCTCTCCTGCCCCTGCAGATCAAGGATCTGAAAATCAAAGTTCTTGATCTCCGAGGGAAGTTCAAGCGCCCTCCCCTGCGCCGGGTTCGCGTCTCGGCCGATGCCATGCTCAGGGCTCTGCTGGGCTCCAAGCACAAGGTGTCCATGGATCTCAGGGCCAACCTGAAGTCTGTCAAGAAGGAGGACACGGAGAAGGTGGGTGACTCCTCTGGAGGCTGGAGATGGACACACTTCCTAGGGCTGCCCTTGCCCTCCTCCTTGCCCTGTGTTCAGCCTTGGAAAGAGCCTCGTGAGGCCGTTCCCATTGTGGGATGTTGTGGGACCGCGCAGGACCAGTTTGGCTGGGCCAGGCAACTGGTGGATGGCAACATGCGAGATTTAGGGCTGTGTCTGCGGTGCTCTTCCTTCCCAGAGTGTGTGGGGGTCTCTCACCTGGGCCCCCTTGGCACCACTGCTGAGCTGCACATGCAGAGTCTGATCTTTGATCTTGCAGGGAGCCAGGAGAGCTCCTGTTGGGCACAATCACACCCAGAAAACTCCCTGGGAACTCCCAGGGAGCTCCCAGGCCCAGATTAGATAAAAGAGAGCAGCCCAGCACTTGGCCAAGGATAAATGCCCCACTTCCCACCAGCTTGGCAGAGGTGTGAGAAGGGGAGGTTTCGATGCCAGCGATGCCCAAAGCTGCCTGGGGTGTGCAGGAGCCCCAGCACTTGGAGCTGTGCCTCATCCCCAGCTACAACTGGGCACCCCTCTCCCCAGAGAATTTTCAGCAGCTCCTTCCAGCTCAGCAGATTGAATGAGAATTGGATGAGCAGAATTGGATGAGAATCCCAAATTTCAGCTGTTTTTCCATTGTCCCCCCATTGTGGTATAGCACTTTTCCAGCCCTTTGGACAGAAAACTGCGCTTACCGCCCTGGGCACCAGGTGGAGAACGGATCTGGGTTTGTTCTAGATGTGGTGAGACGGTGTTGGGACACAGCTTGTAATCTACAAATGCTGGGGGTTGGCAGAGCAGACACCTGGGCACACTCCCAGAGCTGCTGTCACCTGCCCAGAGCTGCTGTCACCTCCCCTGTCTGCTCTGGAAGTGTCTGCCAGGCTCCCACTGTCACCAACAACTCCAGTCCCCACCAAAGGCTCAGAGAAGGTGGAGGTGGGAGGGCGAGGCAGGAAGTGTTTTTACTTCAGTAAAAAACATTTGCCCCACTCTGCTGGTAGAAACCCAAAGTCCCACGAGGTTTCTTCCTCCTAAAGAAATCTTTCTGGGATGATTGAATGAAACTTGGCCAGGCCCTGAGGAGGGGAGTATCCACATGGGTCCTGTGGAGATCAGGTCGCTGTTTGCCACCTCCCCAGGCAGCTCCTTGTGCAGGGACACGTGGCACAGAGACAGGGACCTTGCACGGGGGCAGCTGAGCCCCCCAGCTGAGGGCTGTGTGCAGGGGGAGGGACGGGGCAGGGCTGCCAGCCCCTGATGGCCCAGCCCTGTCCCTCCCGCAGGAACGCCCCGTGGAAGTGGGCGACTGGCGCAAGAACGTGGAAGCCATGTCGGGCATGGAGGGGAGGAAGAAGATGTTCGATGCTGCCAAGTCCCCCACGGGGCAGTGAGAGGTAGGGCCGGGTCCTGCTCCCCCTGCTGCCCCTCAGCCTCCTGGGCTGTGCTTGGAGAGATGCAGGAATGCCCCCACTCCCTACAGGAAAAGGCAATTCATCCCTATGTCCCACCCCACTCCTGGGGGTGGGGATCTGTCCCACACCTCCCTGCTGTGGGGTCCCTGCCAGTCCCTCTCCTCTTCTCCTGGGTGTCCCCTCTGGGTGTGCTGCCTGTGCCCCCTCATCCCCTGGGCATTGCTGGCACCACTGTCGGGCTGCTGGCAGCGGCCAAAGCTGCCCCTCTGCCCCTCTGCTGTTTGTTTCCCACAGGAGCACTGGGAAGAAGACCATCCCCATCCCTGCTGCCAGCCTGCCCTCACTGCTCCTCTGTCCCTTTGTTCCCTTCCCTGAATTCCCACTGAGCTGAAACACAAGGACAACGGTGTGGGAAGGAGACCCGAGCTTCTTCCTTCCAGCAGTGCCCTCAGCCCCGCTCCTGCACATTGTCCTCCCTCCATCAGCCCAAGGGCCACTGGCCACCCACCCCTCCCAGCCCTCCAGAGACACCCCAGAGGCAGCTGCTGCTCCCCCATTCCCCGTGCCTGGCGGCTCAGCCTGAGATGTGTCACCCCGAGATGTCCCTGTATTAAAGGACGTGTCCTGGGCCGAGGTCGTGTGGGCTCATCACTGGGAGAACTCTGCCCAGGGCCAGCTCACCCTGCAATGTCCCCACTGGCACCCAGACACCGCACTCGGGGTCACACAGGCTTTGGGCTCATCCCTTCCAGCCCCAGGCTGCTCCTCGTGTCCCAGCGGCTCTGCTGAGCCCCCAGGGCCTCAGGGGTGCAGCAGCTCCCCAGCCACCAGGCTGGGTGGATAGACCTGCCTGTTCTCCAAGCCCACTTCTTCTCTGGTTTTGGAAAAGCCTTCAGAGCTCTGGACACCAACTCCTTCACCAGCTGGCCACCACAAGCACTGGAGCTGTGGCAATTGGGCCAGCTCCATTTCGAGGCTTAATTCCAGAGCCAAATCCATATTTCAGGCCAAACCACCCGTGCTTCCCCCCCAGCCCAACCATTTCCTGTGTCACAGCCCCCCAGACTGCAGCTGGGAATGTGTCAGCTCATTCTGGAGCAGGGCTGGAGGCGTGAATTAGGGAGAATTCAGGCTACATGGGGTCTCCTGGCTGGGGGCACTGCAGGAGACGCTCAGCCCCCACACACAGAGCCTGCTCTTGGTAGTTACAGCAGTGCCTTGCCCATGCTCCCAGGGCGTCCAGAGGAATTGAAGCATCCACAGATTCCAGCCCACACCGCCCCAGGGTGTGTTGCAGCACCCCCCATCCCTTTGGAGTCAGCCTGTAAAGTGCAGAAAATGCAATAAACTGGGAGCAAAGGGCAGGTTCCTGACAGAGCTGGGAGGAAACTGCATCAAAAAGTGCGTGGGCTCCAAGAGAGATCAACCTTCCCAGGAAAACACTGCTTCCCTAAAGAAAGAGATGGGAAAGGATGGCCCCACGCAGATGACTCCTGCAGGACTTCCCACAGCAGCCTCATGGCTGGCAGTGGGAGTGAGGGAGAGGCTTTGGGAGGTGGGTTTGGGTTTGGGTTTGGGTTTGGGTTTGGGTTTGGGTTTCGGTTTGGGTTTGGGTTTGGGTTTGGGTTTGGGTTTGGGTTTGGGTTTAGGTTTGGGTTTGGGTTTGGGTTTGTCTTCAAGCCAGCTGAATTCCTCTGGCGTCACATCCCTTCCTTTGGCCAGTTCAGTGATACTGAGCCAAGCTGCTCACTGTCCCTGGGCACAGAGGGTGAAGGAGGAGACTACTGGGGACACTTCTCTAGCCCGGCCACCCCCAGTCAAGGCTGCCACAGCACCCTGCAGCTCCTTCATGGAGGATTCAAAACTCATATGCAAACTCTTCCCCAAATCAGGAATGGATCAGAGGAGGCTGCCACTGGAACATTTGCTCCCCGGGCTCAGTCTTTGGGATGCTCAGTTCTCGTCCTTCCACCTGACCCTCCATCCTCTCAGCATCCTCCTGCAGGACTGGAGCAGTTGCATGGCACACAGAGCCTTTCCCACTCATTTTTCATATTTTCAAGCTTAATTTGTCCAAGGAGCTGCAGCCTAGCAGGGTGCCAGGACTTCTTTGTCCTCATTCCAGACACCCCAGGACAGGTCCCAGGCAGGCCCAGCGCTGGGAAGTGTCTCTGTCTCGGCCAACAGCGGTGACGCAGCTCCCAGAGGTGACCGGAGATGGTGGTGACACCCCAGGAGCTCCATGGCCCAGCCTGCCCCACACTGGAGGCAGAAGGTTTTGGTTAGCAGCTCAACCCTCCAAGCTCAGCGCCCAGGTGGGAGCAGTGCCGAGGTCTGAGATCCTGGCAGCTCTCCGGGAATCCCCAGAGGGAACTCACACAGGTCCTGGCAGAAGAAGAAAGATGTGCAGGGAGAGTTAATAACTGTGACCTGACCAACTGGTAGAGCTGGAAAATGCACGAGAGGTTTTGTGGAAACAAAGCCTTCTTCAGGCCTGGAATAGAAGCAGAAAATAGCACAGCAGGGGCTGAGAACAGTTCTCTGAGCTTAGTACAATTATGCTAATTTGGTAATTTAAAAAAAAAAGGAGCGGAGTTTGTGGGGTGGGGAGGGATGGAAGGGAGATGAAAGGCCATAGGGGTGCTCGGTGCTGTTCCCCAGGCCCTGGTCAGTGCCGGGCACTCAGGCTGTCTCTGTCCCTGTCCCTGTGCCCAGCCTGCCCTCAGATCCTGCTCACCCCAGACTGCTGCAGAGCCAAACCCGGGGGCTCCTCAGGGTGATTCTGCAGCCCCAAAGGCTGCCAGGTGTGCTCAGCAATGTCCCAGGGCTCTCATGCCCTTGTCATGGGCTGCAGGTGGCTTCGTGGGGCCACCTTGTGTTTGAGATTGAGTGGGGAGAGAAAAAGCTACTCCCAGAATTTTCCCTCCACAAGATTCCCTACTTTTTCAAGGTATAATGCTCCCCAGACACTGGGTCCCATTTTCATCCCTCTCTGGTGGGACACCACACTGACTGCCATGGGAAAACAAAACTTTACAGATTTCAGTTTTATTAGGAACACAGAAGTGTGGGGGGAAGAGCTCATTTAGTGGGACTGAATCTCCAGGGGAAGATCCAACAGTCAGCTCTGAGCTCTCCTGGCTGGATCAGGGACTGGGATCTAAGTCTTCATCTCTGCTCTGGAGCTGCTCCTGTGGCCCTGGACCGGCTGAGATCCCAGCTCTCCCAATGGCAAAGGGAAAGGCTGAGCCTTTCATCTGGGGATGCACCTGGCTTCCCTCATCCCACAGCTCTGCAGCCCCATGGTTGTTTCTCTCCCAGGTGCCAACAACCTCAGTTTCTGCTCACTGAATTAGAAAGTACATTTTTACTGAAAGTTTAGCCCCGATCAGGGACTCACAAGGCTGTTCTCAGGGAGAGAGACTGATGCTGGAGGAGTCACTGGTGTCTCTTTTGAGAAGAACTGGAAGCAAGCCCTGTCTCCTTGAGCTGAGCAGTGTCCAGTCCCCACTGTCCTGCAGTTTGTTCCACTGCAGCCTAGACTCCCACAATAAAGCAAAGCAAAGCACTAGAATCTTAAAATTACAAAATTTCATATTAAATTAGACAGCAGGAAAAAAAAAAAAAAGTGTGGACTTCGAAAACATCCCTCCTTGTTGGTTGTGACGTGGTTGCTTCCAAGTTACTGGGGCTGTGAGCTCCTTGCTGACCAGTCATGCTCAGAGACACCTGAACTGTGCCCAGATACTTCCCTGAATATCTGCAGCTCAGCTGGAGGCTGGAGGGGGTGAAGTTTATTCCACGGCCTCTGCAGCATCTTGCCCTGCACAGGCTGCAGTCCCTGAGGTGAAGGTGAAACATCACCCTGGGAGCCCTGTGGGCTCTGGATGCAGGATCAGACCTCATGGCAGGGCCATAGCACAAGCCCCTGTCACCCCTGACTCGTCAGGGCTGGTCCTGTGTGTCCCCCGTGGTAAAAAGGAAGGAATTTTCCCCTCCTGGAGCCTCCCAGGCTCAGGTGCTGCAGCTGCAGGGAGGAGCAGGGCTCAGGGTGAGCAGTGCTTATCCCTCGTGTCCAGCTTCCTTTGCTGGGCCTGAGCCCTGTCCCTCACTGCTCACAGATTCCTCTGGAATCACAACCAGTTCTGGGGTGCCCAGGGACAGGACAAGGGGCAATGGCCACAAACTCAAACAAGAAGTTCAACCTCAACATGAGGAAGAATTTCATTCCTTGGAGGGTGCAGAGCCCTGCAGCAGCTGCCCAGGGAGGGCCTTGAGTCTCCCTCTCTGGAGATATCCCAAGCCCACCTGGACATATCCCATGTGACCCCTGCTCCAGGTGACCCTCCCTGGGCAGGGGGTTGGACTGGCTGATCCCCAGAGGTCCCTGCCAGCCCCAGCCACGCTGGGGTTCTGTCACTCCCCGTGCTGTGAGGGTGCAGTTGTCGTGGGCACAGGGAGCTGTGCCTTTTCTGTCCATCACCTGGGGAGTTTGAACTGACATCACTTTGGGGGGACGTCCCTCATTTGCCGTCGTTAGATCTGGAGTGTCACAGGGGTGGCATCTCATGAGGAGGCCAATCTGCAGGGAATGGAGTGGGAACCTGAAAGACAATGAGGCACCGTGGTGGAATTTCTGAAGCAAGATTTTTGATAAAACACTAAATCCTAAAGGAAAAAAAAGCCCTCTGGTAGCTGGTGCTAGGCAGTTCAGACAGTGAATATTCCTTTCCTAGGAATATTTCCTTTCCTAGAAAAGGCCGTGGTTTTGTTGGTTCAATTTCTGAGCAAGGATCAATTCCAGACCCTTCTACAGAGCTCTGTGTACCATCACACACACCTCCCGAAAAGCTGAATACATTTTAGAGGGAAGGAGAGCCCTGCACCATTCCAGAGCCTACAGAGCACCATCCCAGGGATGCAGGGAGACCTCCAGCTCCTCCCAGAGCTTTTAAATGCTGGTGGGACCTCTGGGAGCTGTAGCATCTCTGCAGTGCTGGGATGGAGGCGAGCAAGAGTGAAAACCTCTTTTCCTGGCCGTGGAGCCCCAAGTCCCAGCTAAGGAGGGAGACCTGGAGAGAAAATGCTGCTCCACCATGGCAGAGGAGCAGGGATGAGCCTCAGAGACAGGGAGGAGCTGAGCCTTGGCTGAGGGACCGCACAGCACAAGGGATGGAGGTGGAGGGTTCATGGCTGGGCCCTGGGAGAAGCTGAGGAATGCCATAATTGCAGCACAGTTGTGGAAACTGGGAGCTCTCCACCACCCCATAGCCAAAGAAACAGGCTCTGCACTGTGATGAGGCACAGGACCCTGTTCCCAAGGGAAAAAACAGCCCTGCTGAAACTGGTCCAGCTCCTTAGAGGGTATTAATGAGTTCTGCTGCTCACACCAGGGAAGCTCTGGGCTCCTCCTCAGGCTGCTGCAGCTCCCCTGGGCAGAAGGGGAAAGAAAGGGAGAAGAGTTTGGCCCTGGAGCTTCCCTGCTCAGGGCACATCCTGCAGCTCTGCTCCCTTGGCCATGAGCACAGAGCCTTCCCCTCGGGGCTGTGGGTCTGGAACAGCAGATGGGATAGCCTGGAGAATGGGGCAGGTCTGGATGAACAGCAGCCTGGTTCTCTGGGCATCCCTTCGCTCACAGACTCATCTCTGCCTGATTTCATCACCCTCAGCTCTGGGCACCTGCAGCTTGGGCTGTGCTCTGAGGATGAGCACAGGGTGGCCTAAATAACTTTGTTAAAGGAAATCCGGTCTGACAAAGTGACTCTTGTTTGCTAAGGACATCAATGAGCCTGTGGATAAGAGTGACCTGGGAGACAAGTATTTTGCTGGGTTTCCAGAAGCAAAGACCTTAAGGTCAAGCACAGCTCAGAGGGAAAGTCCAAACAGAGCTAAATAATCAACCAGCAGAGAGAGAACACTAGTGAGCTAGCAAACTGCTGCTAATTCCTGTGATTTTGTGACAGCAGAGGGAAAGATTGGTGATGCAGACGTTCAGACAGATCTGGCAGCACTTGGAGTTTGGGGACAAAGTGGCCAAAGGAGGTTTAGAAGGGTATGAAGTGACATACAGGGGAAAAATGCAGCATGACTTCATCTGTGAGATGAGGGGCTCTGGGCTGGCTTTCCTTGGGAGTGAAATTTTGGGGTTATGGTGGACATGAAAAGACGTGAGGAACATCAGGGAAAACAGGAGTTCCATGGCAGCCCAGCAGGACCCATCCAAGACAAAGGAGGATATTTCCAGCAGCGGGGAATGAGCCTTGGGAACTTCCTGCTGAAGGATATTTTCTCTGCTGACCATTTTCCTGGGCATGAGGGAAACAGGGCAAAACCACGGAGGAGAAACCCTCCGATGGATTTTGAATAAAGAGGAAACTCTGTTCCGCTCCAAAGGTTTCTGAGCTGCAAATAAAGGCCCAGGAAGGGGCAAGTGTCAGCGAGGCTCATCCTCTGCCTAATCCCCAGGCACTAAATGCCCATCTAGAATTTCTTCAACTTAATAACCAGAGGAATTGCAGACTGGGAGGTTTTATATTCCTTTGCCGTGTAGATCCTAGCTGGGGGTGTTCTTTCACTGCCACGTTCAGCCTAATCCTTTGGAAAACCCTGCTAAGTCCTGTGCTCCAGTGCTATCCTTTGGCAATGAGTTTTGCGAGTGCCCTGCTCGCTGTGCATTAATCACAGGGCTTTTATTGCTCTAGAGGAGCTGCTGATGCTGGACTGCTATATATAGTCTGTCAGCAATTAGCAGGATGCTTGCAAGGTTATTTAAATATTTTTTTTTCCCCTTATGCCACAACTAACTGGATTCTCTGTATATATGAAAACACTTGAAAGACGAGTGATTACTGCAAGAAGAAAGAAAAGCAGAGAGCCAGCCCTGCTCGGAGCGGGCGGCTCTTTTGACGGGGCTATCTTCTAGAAATGGGATTTTAATCAGGAACCTTTGATTAAAATAGTTTCTCAGGTCATGGCACACCCCTGTGGGCTGGAGGCGTGCAGGGCCCAGCCCAGCCTCACAACCAGTTCCTGGGGATGGATCTCACTGGGAGCAGAGGTTGGACTCAAGGGGTCCTGGATGAGATTTCCCGCAGGGAATAGTGCCTGGCTGCCCGAGCAGTGGGAGCACTGGGCTCGTGGCCATGCCGTGGGGAAGTCCAGGCTGGGACCCGTCTCTGCTGTGCCTGGGACCCCGTCCAGCCCTAGGACAACCCCCATTCCCCCCCTAAAGGCAGCTCCCCCTTGGCTTCACACCTGCCCTTGGCAGGAGGGGCTGCCCTGTGTAAGGGTGGGGGTCTCCGGGCACAGCCAGAGGGGGTGATGGGTTTGATGGGCTGGGTCCAGGTGCGGGATGAGCCTGGGCACACAGCTCCTCTCCGGCACGGGGCTTCAGCACAAAAGAATTGGATCCCCCCGTGCTCCAGACCCCTCCCCGTGACTCTGTGAGTGCTGACTGCTGCAGCAAAACTCATAGGAGTGGGAAGACCTCGACAGCTCCATCCGAGACATCTAGAAAGGTCTGGAAGGATCGGGGGACCCCTCCCAAGCTCTTTGGAAAGCGCTGGACTGCGCCCAGCCGGAGGTGTTTTAATGACTGTTTTGGATCCCCGGGAGCCAACCTCCTCCCACTCAGCCCGGGGTAATTCACCTCCTCCGCCGGGCTGCAGGAGTTGTTGACTGGTGGATTGTGGCTGGTAGAACAGGTTCTCTGCAGGGAGTTGTCTCCGAAACCCTGGGAGACGTGGATGGCCCGAGCCGCGGGTCCCGGCTCGGAGCCTGGCAGCGAGGAGAGCTCTGGTTTTGCGTGGCACTGCTGGGCAGGGCGGCTCTCGCCCCGCGCCGCTGGCACACAAATCACAGCCCTGCCTGTGTCAGGTAGATAAGGAACCATGTGATGCAGCTGGTGGCAGGCAGGGTAAAGGTGCACAGGGAAATAACCTTGCAGGGAGTTCCTCCCTCTTCTCGGGGAGCAGAGTCTCCGGCAGCGCCGATCCCCGCGGCTCCCAGGGCACCTCGGCCTGGATGCCTGCTCAGGTTCTGGGGGCTCTCTGAAACTCCCGGGAAGCAGGAATGTCCTTCAGCAGAAGGAACTGGTCCGATCTCTCCAGGTAAGAGCTGTGGATTAATGCTTAACCCTTTCCACTGCCGGCAGGGAGGGGTGAGGGGGGGCTGCTGGTGGCCGAAGGGGTTTGGGGAGGATGGGAAGAGAGGGCGGCTGCCTTGGGAGTGTTGGTTGTTGTTTGCAAAGGTGTATGTCAGCCCCACGGAGAGCTCAGCGCCGCCGGAGTTTCTTGTGGCTGGGCAAGATCAGAGGCGTTTTTGTTTCTGCTGCCAGGGGAAGCCGAGCCGGGCACAGGAGAATTGCCCGGATAAACATTCTCACCCCACGCCGGATACATTTTGGGACTGTTTCGCCTTTCTTTGGGGAATAGACTGTCCGGGCTGTGCCTCCAGATTTGCTCTGAGCTGTCTGGGGGCGTTTCCAGTCCCCCCGTGCCCATGCAGCCCCCGGGTGCGTGTCCTGCTCTGCCCTGCGGCCGCTGCAGCCCCTGCAGTGCTGAGCAAGCCCTGATTCAGCGGCAGTGACGGAGCAATGCCTGAGCCATCCCCGCAGCACCGCCAACTCCCTCGGCCCTCCCAAAGAGTGATCCAGAGCAGGGGAGGCTCCTGGGCATCCTGGGGTGGGGCAGGGTTTCACACGAGGCTGGAGCAAGGTGGGAGCAGCCCTGACCCCCTGCAGACCCCAGGGCAGTCCTGCCAGCTTCAGCCATGCAGGAGCAGTGATGGAAACTCAAACAGAGCCACGCTGTCCCACAAATCAGAGCAGGAATCCTGGTCCAAGACTTAATCTGGCTCTGAGACTTAATTGCAAATCTCAGTACTGGGTGTAAGAACGGGGAATTCACAGAATCGCAGAATGGTTTGGGTGGGAAGGACCTTAAAGCTCATCCCGTTCCACCCCCTGCCACGGTCTGGGACACCTTCCATTATCCCAGCTTGCTCCAAACCCCAGCCAGCCTGGCCTTGGGCACTTCCAGGGATCCAGAGGCAGCCATGACTTGGCAGCCTGTGGCAGAGCCTCCCCACCCTCACTGTGAAAAACTTCCTTATTTTAGTTGAGACCCCACTACTTGGAGGCCACCAGCTCTCAGCTGGCTCTGCTGTGGGTGGGACAGATCCAGAGGCCATTCCAGTCCCGTCCAGATCCATCTCCTCTGAGCCACGGACCTACCCCAACACCAGCCCGGCTGGGTCCTGCACCCTGTGTGCTTCACAGCCCTGGGAGGCATTTCCTGAGCTCCCCTGAGATGAGGCAGCACTGAAACAGCAGAAATGTCAGAAAGCTCTGCACTAATCATCGACAGGGCAGGAGAGGACAAGGCAGGGACACTCGCCAAAGTTTTTTTAGCTATTCCTTTGTGTTAAAAAACGTAAGATGGCGAAAAATAAATCCCTCTTTGAAAAGAGGAGGGAAAGATTGGCAGAGCATATCCATAGCCTGGTGGGTGGATCACTTAATTACAAATCACTGCCTGTGGAGGAGCTGCCTGTGGATGGTGCCAGGTTTTGTGCTGCCTCAGAAGGAGCCGCGGTAATTCAAGGCAGGAAAATCCCATTTTCACTTTGAAGGAGACTGCCCGTGAAAAATCAAAGCAGTTCCCAGTCATCACGAGGATTTAGCCTGGCATTAGCACTCTGTGCTGTCACCGCGCGAGGGACAGGAGCACGGTGGCACCGGGATCTGCATCCCCCAGCCAGTAACAGTGCGGCTGGGAATGGGCGTGCAGGGATCGATGTGTGTGCAGGGATCGATGTGTGTGTGCAGGGATCGATGTGTGTGCAGGGATTGCAGGGATCCCTGTGCATGCAGGGATCGCTGTGTGTGTGCAGGGATCGCTGTGTGTGTGCAGGGATCGCTGTGTGTACAGGGATTGCAGGGATCGCTGTGTGTGCAGGGATCGCTGTGTGTGTGCAGGGATCGATGTGTGTGTGCAGGGATCGATGTGTGTGTGCAGGGATCGCTGTGTGTGCAGGGATCGCTGTGTGTGCAGGGATGGCTCTGTGTGTGCAGGGATCGCTGTGTGTGCAGGGATCGCTGTGTGTGTGCAGGGATCGCTGTGTGTGCAGGGATCGCTGTGTGTGTGCAGGGATTGCTCTGTGTGTGCAGGGATCGCTGTGTGTGCAGGGATCGCTGTGTGTGTGCAGGGATCGCTGTGTGTGTGCAGGGATCGCTGTGTGTGCAGGGATCGCTGTGTGTGCAGGGATCGCTGTGTGTGTGCAGGGATTGCTCTGTGTGTGCAGGGATCGCTGTGTGTGTGCAGGGATCGATGTGTGTGTGCAGGGATCGCTGTGTGCATGCAGGGATCGCTGTGTGTGTGCAGGGATCGCTGTGTGTGTGCAGGGATCGCTGTGTGTGCAGGGATTGCAGGGATCCCTGTGCACGCAGGGATCACTGTGTGTGTGCAGGGATCGCTGTGTGTGTGCAGGGATCGCTGTGTGTGCAGGGATCGCTGTGTGTGCAGGGATCGCTCTGTGTGTGCAGGGATCGCTGTGTGTGCAGGGATCGCTGTGTGTGTGCAGGGATCGCTGTGTGTGCAGGGATCGCTGTGTGTGCAGGGCTCGCTGTGTGTGCAGGGATCGCTGTGTGTGTGCAGGGATCGATGTGTGTGTGCAGGGATCGATGTGTGTGCAGGGCTCGCTGTGTGTGCAGGGATCGATGTGTGTGCAGGGATCGCTGTGCATGTGCAGGGATCGCTGTGTGTGCAGGGATCGCTGTGTGTGTGCAGGGATCGATGTGCGTGCAGGGATCGCTGTGTGTGTGTAGGGCTCGCTGTGTGTGCAGGGATCGCTGTGTGTGCAGGGATCACTGTGTGTGCAGGGATCGCTGTGTGTGCAGGGATTACTGTGTGTGCAGGGATCGCTGTGTGTGCAGGGATCGCTGTGTGTGCAGGGCTCGCTGTGTGTGTGCAGGGATCGCTGTGTGTGCAGGGATCGCTGTGCGTGCAGGGATCGCTGTGTGTGCAGGGATCGCTGTGTGTGTGCAGGGATCGCTCTGTGTGTGCAGGGATCGCTGTGTGTGCAGGGATCGCTGTGTGTGTGCAGGGATCGCTGTGTGTGTGCAGGGATCGCTGTGTGTGCAGGGATCGCTGTGTGTGCAGGGATCGCTGTGTGTGTGCAGGGATCGCTGTGTGTGCAGGGCTCGCTGTGTGTGCAGGGCTCGCTGTGTGTGCAGGGATCGCTCTGTGTGTGCAGGGATCGCTGTGTGTGCAGGGATCGCTGTGTGTGTGCAGGGATCGCTGTGTGTGCAGGGATCGCTGTGTGTGCAGGGCTCGCTGTGTGTGCAGGGATCGCTGTGTGTGTGCAGGGATCGATGTGTGTGTGCAGGGATCGATGTGTGTGCAGGGCTCGCTGTGTGTGCAGGGATCGATGTGTGTGCAGGGATCGCTGTGCATGTGCAGGGATCGCTGTGTGTGCAGGGATCGCTGTGTGTGTGCAGGGATCGATGTGCGTGCAGGGATCGCTGTGTGTGTGTAGGGCTCGCTGTGTGTGCAGGGATCGCTGTGTGTGCAGGGATCACTGTGTGTGCAGGGATCGCTGTGTGTGCAGGGATTACTGTGTGTGCAGGGATCGCTGTGTGTGCAGGGATCGCTGTGTGTGCAGGGCTCGCTGTGTGTGCAGGGATCGCTGTGTGTGTGCAGGGATCGATGTGTGTGTGCAGGGATCGATGTGTGTGCAGGGCTCGCTGTGTGTGCAGGGATCGATGTGTGTGCAGGGATCGCTGTGCATGTGCAGGGATCGCTGTGTGTGCAGGGATCGCTGTGTGTGTGCAGGGATCGATGTGCGTGCAGGGATCGCTGTGTGTGTGTAGGGCTCGCTGTGTGTGCAGGGATCGCTGTGTGTGCAGGGATCACTGTGTGTGCAGGGATCGCTGTGTGTGCAGGGATTACTGTGTGTGCAGGGATCGCTGTGTGTGCAGGGATCGCTGTGTGTGCAGGGCTCGCTGTGTGTGCAGGGATCGATGTGCGTGCAGGGATCGCTGTGTGCGTGCAGGGATCGCTGTGTGTGCAGGGCTCGCTGTGTGTGCAGGGATCGCTCTGTGTGTGCAGGGATCGCTGTGTGTGCCAGCACGGCCGGGCTGTCCCACCCGGGGATGCTCCCCGGCCGCTCCCCGGCCTTCCCCAGCCCCGTCTCTGCCGGAACCAAGCGAGGCATCGCAGCTGCCCAGCCGCGGGTCCGATCGCCGTGGAGGCTGCTCGGCTGCGGGGTCAGCGGGAGGGAAGGGCAGCACTGCCCTGTCCCTGTCCTGTCCCCAGCCCTGGGCTCCCAGCCGGGCTCTGTTCCCCCGCCGCGCTCCCCTGCCCCGAGCAGGAAGAACAGAAGCCGCAAACGCTGGCGGGGGGTAAAGCGGATTAATTTATGACCGGCTGTGATTACTCAGTAACTCGGAACCAGCCGCGAGTCCTCGCCGTAACGCGGCTCTACCGCTCTGACTTTGGCTAAAAGTCAAATTCACGGCAGAGCCTGAGCCTGCGTGACGCTGGACGGAGCTGGGATGAGCTCCCGGGATGGATCCTGCGCAGAGAGGCTCTGTTGGGGTGCCGGGAGCTCCAGGGGGTTCCCTGCAGTGTTTGTGGCTGATCAAGGGATCGTGTTGGGGGAGATGAACCTGGCTCTGAAAAGCTAGATCCAGCCAATGAAAGTATTTTCCAACACAGTTCATGCGCCGGCACAGCGGGTGGGCAGGTTTGGCACAGAGAAAGGATGGCAGAGCTGGTGTTTTCCAGACAACTTTTTATTCCAAGTGGCGTTTTATTTAAAAAACAAAACAAGCAAAACAAAACAAACAACCCCCCCCAAACAACAACAACGAACCCCGCCCCCCCCCCCAAAACAAACAAACAACCCCAAAACAAAAAGCCATCAACAACCCACATTTGGCTTGTGAAAAATAAAATGCTCAAAGATTATTCCAAACCTTGTCTTTTTGGCTCAGTCTGTGATTATAAACAATTCCCAGTCCAGGCACACGCAGGGGGGAAGAGGAGCCCTGCCAGCCCCATCCTCAGGCACAGCCTCTCAGCAGTTGCCTCCAGCCTCTCATACTTTTGCATTTGAGGCTTTTTGCTCTATAAAAATTAAATTGCCATCTCCACAACTTGGTTTTGGCCTAAAATCTTGTTTCATAGTGGTTACCCTTCCAGTTTGTGTGGTTGAGGTCTGTGTGCTAGCTCAAGGGTCCTGGCCCGGCTCAGTTAGGTTCAATATCCTTCTCCCTGAAGGTTAATTTAATATAGGGATTCCTTTGAAATGAGTGCTCCCTCCAGCAAAAGAAAATGAGAGTTGGGAAGTGAAGCGCTTGCTTTGGGAAGGGCCTGCATCAGCTGGGTGGAGTGAGAGCAGTTTGGGACACTTGGCTCATGCTGGCAACCCTCTCCTCCAGCAAGGTGACTTCTGTCAGCCCTTTGTCCTTGCCCAGGGTGTAGCAGCTTGTTTCTTGTCTGGCACCAGGGCTTCAGGGTGCCCATGCAGGGCACAGCCTCTCCATGTCCTTGTGTTTTGTCCCAAACAGCCTGGCCAGGCAGAGGACCCTGGAGGATGAGGAGGAGCAGCAAAGAGAGCGCCGGCGAAGGCACCGCAACCTGCTGTCGTCCACATCCACGGATGAGGAACCTGCCAGCCCTGCCAAAGACACCAGCCCAGCTTCCAGCAGGTCTGTGGGGTCCTGCTGGCATTGGCCTCACCCCTGACACCGAGCCCTGGCAGCTGCTGCTGCGCGTGGTGGGAATGGCTCCTGGCTGAGGAAGGGTTCAGCTGTGGGAAGAGCTGTGCTCCAACCAACAGCCCTTGGGAGGAGGGACGGGCTCCCCGGGAGGAGCACGAGTGGGGCTGTCTCAGGTGGGCTCCCCCTGGCACAGGAACAGGAGTGCTGGGGGTGGGCTGGTGCCAGGGCCGAGCTGGGGTGGGATCTGCAGCAGGTGCCCAGCTCAGCAGGGCAGGAGAGCAGAGCAGGCAGAGCTGGCTGTGCTGCCCCTCCGGACCTCACAGTGACGCTGTGGGACCTTTGCTCAAGTGGGCATCTGACCCAAAGGGTTTTCCAGCGGTGCTTCCAAAGTCCCTGGCTGCAGGGAGCTGGGATTTGACGTGCTCTGGGATCAGGCTGCCCTTACACAACCTGACCCACTCTCTAAATTTATCCTGGAAGTGTCCAGTATGGTTTGTGTCCACAAGGAGACTCCCACTCCAGAGGTGTTTCTGTGTTTCAGACAGGATGGAGTTAGGATTGGGGTGGATCGGGCTGGGCATGACTAAAATGAACCAGGTGGGAAGGACTAGTTCCTCTTCCCTGGTGCTGACACAGGCTGGCCATGAGGTGACTGCAATTCAGGAGGAGGGAAAGTGTTATCCCATCTGCTTCCCAGTCCTGGCACAGCCTGCCAGGAGCCCTTCTGCCCCTTCCCAGACCTTGTGCCTGTTTGCCCAGGGGAAGGAGGGGAAACAGCTTTTCACAGGTCGTGTTGGGACTGTGGGTGGACCTGCCAGAGCAGATTGACTTCCAGCCAACACTTCCCACTTAAAGCTGGTGGGATTTTTCCTAGTCCAGTGAAGAGACACAGCCACACTTCTTATCCAGCACATTGCCCTGAGCCTGGATCTCCTTGGCACAGGACTTGGTGGGTGCTGGTGTCCTGGGACAGGGCTGCGGAAATGTTTCATCTCTACATCAAAAAGGAAAAAAGAATTTTAATGCAAACTTTTTCTCACACAGCTGATCTGGGGTGATTGGGATGAGAGTGGCTGCAAGCCCTGGTCTGCAGAGGACCCCAGGATGTTTGTGGGGTTTTTATGTCCCTCCCCAGAGCCTTTTGCTTCACTTGCAGCATGAAATCCACCCCTCTAGCCCCAGATGCTGAGGTTGTCATCCCATATTATCCCTATCCCTAGACCTCCATCCCTGGTGAAGCCGCAGTCTCCGGAGGATGGGGAGGAGCGAAAGCTCTCGGAAGGGATGAAGACACAAGAAGGGAGAAGGACAAGATGCCTCCCACCCACGTCTGAAAAGCTGAGGCAGGAGAAGGAGCAGAAGGAGCCAGGGGAGGGAGAAAGCTGCCTGGAGACAGGGTCACAGCCCCGCGGGAGGCAGGAGAGCAGCCGGGCTGCAGAGCCGGCCCAGGAGACAGCCAAGGGCAGAGGGGCCCCAGCAGGAGACAAGAACCTGGAGCCAGCCTCTGAGAGGAAGGTGGTGGTGAGGGCACGGCTCCAAGACAAAGACCAAGGAGTGTGGACTCCTCGGGGGGAGCAGAGGAAGGAGGTGAAGGAGCCGCCGGAGGTGGGGAGCTGCCGGCTCCGGGAGGTGAAGATCCTCACCAGGGTGGGAAACCGCTGCACCGAGGAGAAAACCTCAGCAGTGACCTCATCTCTGGAGCAGCAGGTGAGAAGGAACGGATGGGGCACCAGGCTTTGGGGAGAGAGCTCCTGGATGCTGGGAGGACCAGAGAGAGGGACAGCCCAGCAGTACCAAAAGGAGGGAAATCAGACTTGAAGGATTTGGAGGGATGTTTTTCTGAGGGCTGCAAAGCACTAGGTGGTGGACAGGGTCCCACTGCCCCCCTCCCCTCCCTGGTCTGTGCTGTCCTGATCAACTTCTCCAGCAAGTCCCTCTGACTGTCATCATGGTGACACTGAAGGGCCATTTGGGACTCTGTATGCCCAATTGAGACAGGAAAGATCTGGAGGATTTTGATCTCAAACTCAGTTCCCATCCTCACTGCTCAGCTTCTGCACTTCAGTCTTCCCTGCAGGCTCTGCAGGGATGCATCTGATGTCTCCTTTTTCCTCAGCAGCCATCCAGGAACCCCTCAAAGCAGGTAATCCAGCTGTCCCCTCCCCGAGATGAACCTACAGAAAAGCCAGATCCTTCTCCCACTCACGTCACCTTCAGCAGCTCCATCCGACGGGCCAGCCCAAGAACCGTCTCCTTTCGGGTAAGAGCTAAAGCAGGTGGGGAAAGGATTCCATTGAGGCGGTGGAGGCTGGGGGGAAGGAAGGATTGCTTTGGCCTCTGGGTTACGTGAGCAGAGCCTGTTCCCAGAAGTGTGTTCAAAATTTACCTTTGGTTTGGGTTTGGGCAGTTCTGCTTCCTTCTCCCTGTTCTCCTTCTCCGTGTCAGACTGAAGGCGTGTGAGGATGAACATGTCCAGTTCATCTACCTTGTGCTGGCCAGAAAACTCATGGGAAGTGACAAGAAAACAGGGAGCTCATTGTCCTCAGAATTTCCAGTGTCACAGGAATTACCATCCACCTTCCAGCCTTTCCAGTCTTATGTGAAAGCACAGGATAAAAATAACATCCATCCTCTCTCTCATCCCATGTTACAGTCTGAGAATATATTTCATTTCAAAAGAGGTCTCTGGAATAAAGTAATTGAAGAGGCTGGGAAAACCAAGAACTGCCAAGATCCTCCCTGCTGTGAGTCAGGGCTGACTGGCTACACTTGATTGACTTCCATGAGCTTTTATTGGGAATAAAACTGTTATCACCATAGAGTGTCTGGGGAGCTTTGAGATATGAAATAAGCTCTGGTGTGGGTGCAAATGCAGCTTTCCTGGGGGAGATCAGTGAGATAGTGCTTATCTTGGATAACCAAAGTTCACTGCAGGATCTCCTCTCCTTGTGTCTTGCAGATCATCTCCAGGAAGCAGAAAGAAGAGAGCCAAAGCCCTCTCACAAGGAGGTCAGCCCCTCTCATCATGTTGGGTGTTTTTGGTCCTGCTGGGCAGGAATTGCCACCCTTTGTTTTCCAAGGGAGGAGGAGGTGATGGGTCTGGCAGGCCTGGCATAGATCTGCTGGACATTGGTCCCCAGGGTGCTGGACTGGGCAGGCAGTGATGCTTGGCAAGGGACAGGACAATGTCCAACGTGCAGCATGCATCTGAATGAGATCCTGGAATCACAGAATGATTTCAGTTCCAAGGGAGCCTGAATATCTTGTTCCAACCCCTGCAATGGGCAGGAACATCTGCTGCTCTCCCAGGTTATTCCAATATCCCCCAGCAAGCCCCAACTCTCTCCTGTCACGTAGTTCCATGTTGGTGCCTGTGTCTGCACAGGTCCCATCCGTGGGACATCAAAACAGGTCTGTGAGCAACCTGACGTGGCTTTGGTGACCAGATCCGAGATGTGTCAGTGTTCAGTGTGGCCCTGGAGGGGGGGTGGCACACAGAGATCTCGGTCACTAGCAGGGAATGGACTGCTTGGTTCGCCTGGCAGAGAGATGCAGCAGTGCCTGGGTGGGATGGGGCCTTCTCCTGCCAAGTGCAGCTCCCCAGGACCATGAGCTGAGTCCCAGGAGATGCTGATGGGGCTGGTTTTAACTCTTCCCTCGTCTTCACCAGCGCGAGTCTGAGGGTCCCAGGCAGCAGCAACACCATTGGGGAGAAGCTGGAAAAGTACAACTCGGCTGTGCAGGTACCACAGACCCTCGGAGGGATGTGTGGGGAGATAGAGGGGGTGGCCTGGAGCCGAGTGGGGAGGGGAGGGCCTGAGCTGCACCAAGTACCAGAGCTGATGGGGATGAAGGAGATGGTCTCAGGTGGGAAAAAGGGGTTGGCCTCAGGGTTTTAGGAGCAGGGGCCCTTGGAGGGGGTGTGGGGATGCTGCCTGGCCCTGCAGGGAGGGGATGTCCTTTGGAGAGGGTCTGGGGGCGCTGTGCTCTCTTGGGGGAAGCGCACAAGGCTGTGAGCCGGTGATGGGCGGGGGGACCCACGGGGCTCAGGGTGCGAACCAGAAGCTGGACTTTGCTTTTCACCCCTCGGGGTGCAGCACAGCCCTGCCGACGTGCCTCTCTCTCCCAGCGCTCGGAGGGGGTGAAATCCTCCGTGCCTGTCCAGAAGAGTCGCCTGCTCTCCTCGGAGGGGGTGGCGAGCAAGCGCAACTTCTTCGAGGGAAGCGCTCCCAGCAAGGCGGAGCCGGCTGCTGCCCGGAAGGTGAGGCAGGAGCTGCGCTGAGCTCCCGGCGGGTCTGTGCCGGGCCAGGCACCGGCTTTGGGGCAGATCTGCCCCTCTTCGGACACCGGGCTCAGCCTGGCAGGCTGCCGCTGGGATTGGTGGGAGCCGGGTCCCAGGGCTGCGCTCGGGCACCGGAGCTGCCCCGGCGCTGTGCGGGTTCCTGCCGAGCGCTGGAATTTGAGGAGCTGGGATGGAGCCAGGGTGTGGGCCGGGCTCTGTCTGCTGCAGCTCCGCTCAGTCTCCCTGTGCCCTGGGGACCGGGCCGGGTTACATTCGTGCAGAGGGAGAGCTGCTGCTGTAACCCTGGTGTCCCTCCGTGTGCCACAGGACAGCCTGAAGATCCCAGGATCGGTGACATCCCGCATTAATCTGTGGATCAGCCGAGCTCAGGAGCCTGCCAAGGAGGAAAACAGCAAGGTACCACCTTGTGTCAACTTCAAGTGAGAGCCCTGAGACCAGGCAGTCCCGCTGCGCCTCAGGGCGGGGTTGGAGGGTGAATTAACCCTTGGCTGGACCTGTTAAAGGGTTTGAGAGTAGTTTAGCCAGGTTTGGAGGTCTCAGAGCTGCAGGGCCACCATAACGAGATATCAGGGCTCTACTTGTTGCTGTGTCCTGACTGTGAACCCCAAATTCCTAAGACAGCCAATTCCAGCCCGTAGTGGGTTGAGAGGGAGCAGGAGGCAGCGGGGTGCATGTCCCAGGACACGCAGGGGTCCCTGACCCTGCCCCCCCAGCATGATCCTATCTCTGCCATCCCATCTGCTCTGTCTGGAAGAGCAGCTCTGCCTGGAGGCCAAGGGAGAGGAGCTGTGTGCTCGGCCCCTCAGCTCCGAGGGGCTTGGAGACCTGTGTGTGCTTGGAGAGGTCCTGGAGCCATCTGCACCCCCACATGAAACCAGCCTCCAAAAAGAGGGGGGCTGGTGGCTGTAGGTGCAAAGTGCCCAGGGGGACTCAATGGTCATCACTTGGCCACTGTGGCTACTTTCTGGACATGTGCAGGAGAGGGACAAGAGAGCTTTTGGCCCCAGGGTGGTTTGGTGTCTGTGGAAAGGAGGGGCTCAGCAGGTCCTGGGCAGGTCTCACTGCTCACAGCAATGGAGGGCTTTGGCCACTGCTTGTGGCAGCCAGCTGGCCCAGGAGCACAGCTCCAGCCTGGCCCTGCAGCCAGGGAGATCAACACTGCCCAGACATGTCCATGCAGCTGTGCCAGCAAAGGGTTTGCTCCTGGAGTCACTCCTGCAGCTTCTTGATCAGTTCTCCTTTAACTGTACCTGCTTCACTTCTGTGGCTGGAGCTGCACTTGGCTCTGGGGGTCTCACAGGTACAGGATCCCAAAGCTGGTGGTTTTACCTGGGCATTGTGTGCTTCAGGGTTTGGATACAGTCAGACCAAGGCAACGCTGCACATGATGCATGGGGAGAACTTTCTCATGTCACTTCTGACTCTTCTGTTTGCAGGAAATCCGGAGAATCAACAGCTTGGCAAAGCGAGACGTCTGGATAAAGCAGCCTGGAGACACCTCTGGAGATACCAAAGTAATTATGGAGCTGCTCTGAAACCTGGTGCAGCCTCTGAGGCAGGGGCAGAGCCAGGAGACTGGGGGGAGAGGGGATGTGGGGGTCATCAGGACCCTGTGACTTTGGGGAGTCAGCAGGAGGGGACAACTGGAGGCATCTGTAAGGGAAAGAAGAACTCTGGTCTGGGAGGAGAAGGGAATTGGCCTGTGATGGGATTTTGGGGATGCCTGCCTGCCCCTTCCCCTGCTGGGGACAGCCGCTTCCTGGTTAAAGAGCTGCCTCTGGGGTGACTGCAGCCTCGGGCACAGCCTCAGTAGTTCCCACTTTCTTTTCCAGTTGCAGTGATACCAGCTGTGGTATCAGACCATCTGGGAAAAACTGGTTTGCTCCAAAGATCGAAGCCCAGCCCAACCCAACCGTCCAGCAGCCACTGCCACGAGTCCCCCGTGCCATGTGTGGGTGCAGCCCAGGTCATGGGGTCCTCTGCTTGTGGCATGGGAAGGAAGAAGCCTGGAAGAGTCTCCCTGTGCCCCTCGTCCCCACTCACTGCCTGTCTGGGGGTGTCCAGGCCTGCAGGCTCCCTGCAGATGCTGAAGGCAAACTCCTGCCTTGTTTGCCCACCACATTTTGCTGTTCTGTTCCTGATCTCTGCCTGTGCCCCGGAACTGCCCTGGCAGAGGGGATCCCCCACACAGCTCCCTGGCAGCTGGAAGATGCCAGTGGGGCAAGAACCTGTCTGGCCAAGGGAGTTCCAGCTGCACATCCAGGGACCAGGTCCGTCCCTGCTACCTGGGGCAGGTGGGGCAGGCAGGTGTCACTGCCCTGCCAGGCTGTCACTGCCAGAGTGACCCAAGTAGGGGCTGATGTTAATGAAGTCACACGAGCGCTCGGAGATGTCCCATGGAAGAAGGGAGGACTTGGCCCTGGTGTTTCCTTCCACATGCAGTTGAACCAGAGACTTGTCCCTGTCCCTGCCATGCCCTGCCCCTGCAAGCAGTGACCCTGGATCCAGTGACCCAGGGAGGGTGAGCTGGCCCTGGCCATGGGCACAGCCCTGTTGGGGGTTTCGTGGAGCTGAGTGCCCTGTGCTGGGCCTCATTTCCCTCTTGTGTTTCCTTCTGAGCCCTTTGCTGTGCAGCCCCTGATCCTGCATTCCCTGGGCTGCTGAGCCCACCCAGCAGGAGTGGGGGATGCTCTCTTGAGGCATTTAGGGTGGCTTTAGGGTGCCAAGGGCAAAGGGCTCAAACTCTCCTATTGGGGCCATTCTTAGGGTTTGGGTTGTGCCTTTAGCAGCCGCTGTGGTGACGAATTCAGTGTGGGAATCTGCTGCTGCCCCTGGAGCTGCTCCTGCTTGTCAGGCTTGGAAAGCTTGGGAAAGGACTTGGGTTTCTCTGTGCCTTTTTTTTTTTTTTTTTTCTAATAAAAATTGCTCTTTCTAAGATGCTCTTGGTCTGGGACTGGAAACCGTTCCCTTCCCTTCTCCCGATGAGGGTAAAATAGGGAAAACCCCAAATCAAATGTGTCCTAGGGGGTTAAAAACAGACTCTTCCCTTCTCCTTGCAGCAGCCCGGGCTGGGAGCAGCGGCTGCGGGAGCGGGGCCGGAGCTGCCGGGCAGGGTCTGCTCCTGGCACTGGTGACAGCGCTGCCTTATCAGCGTCCCGGCCCCGGTGACAGCTGGGCTGGCTTGTGTCAGCCCCTCGGGCACTCACGTATCTCGGTCCGGAGGGTTTAAAATAGCAAATCTCTGAGGCCACACAATAGCTTGGGCTTATATGGGCTCCTGGGGGGGAAGGGGGAGCGGCGGAGGGGGCCGGGGCCGCGGCTGCCGAAATAGCAGCTCACAAGTGTTGCATTCCTCGCTGGGCGCCGGGCGCATTCCTGCGGCGCTGCCCGCCCCGGGGTGGGCGCTGGAGCCCCCTTAAAGCCTCCTGCCCCAAAGAGCCTTTCCCAGACCCCGCCGGCTCCCCGCACTCCCCGGCACCACCGGCGCTCAGGTAGGGCTGGGGCGGCGCCCGCCCCTCCCGGGGAGGGATGCGCTGGATCCAGGCCCGGGAGGGAATCGGCTCCGGGCTCGGGGGGACCCCCGGCCGCTCTCTCCGGGGTGTTTTATGCCATTCCCATGCATAAAGCGTCAGGAGCCTCTCCAACGGGTTGTATTTGCAAATTGTCCTTTGAACCACCGCGATGGGTGCCCAGGTGGCTCAGATGGATTTTGGCCGCCTCGGTTCCGGGGAAATCTCCCGGATCCCCATTCCCTGTGTCTCTGCAGGGGACAGCAGGGATGTTGTGATGCCCGTGGCCAGCCCCCCCAGGCCAGGGTGGGGTTAGGGATGAGATGCTCCCGTGCCTGGTCCGACGCTGCCAGGCAGGGACGTGACCCATTCCTGGAGCACATGGTGGGAAAGGAGAGCTCCATGTCTGGGCAGCCTGGAGGAAAGTACTGAACTCGGAACTACGGAGGATTAACTCGGCCCCAGAGCTGTGAGCAGCCAGCCCTGAGCTAAAGGATAGGGGGATTTCGAGGAGTGTGAGGAATATCTGGATTGTTTAACACAGAGCAAATTCTGGGAGAGTTTTTGTCGTCAGTGCAGTATTTCCTCTTTATCTCTGTAATGTCTGCTGGGTTCTCCTAATTCTACCAAATCAAGATTTCCAAGCTTTAATGAGAAGGCTTATGTGTTTCTGTGCAGAGGATGCATAAATATTTCCTTGAGCTGCTTTTTCTCTTGTGCATCCTCTTAACAGTGCTGGATTTGTTGCTGTTCCCTCAGCTATGTGGGATCACAGGGCAATGAGAATGCAGGACAAGGCTTTCACACAGTTGGGACTGGGAACCCTCTTCTCCCGTGTGATGAAATTATTGTGTGGAGCCTTGGCCAAACTCGGGGCATCAGGACCATGCTGAGCCTGAGGGAAAAGTGGGATTTGATGTTCGTGGGGAAGCAGAGATCCTGGGGATGGTGCTTAGAGCCAAGCCCCGGACCCCTCACAGGAAAAGGAACAGTGACAGCAGGAGCAGGCGGTGATCCCAAGGCAGATGAGGCTGAGTTCTGCTTTTATTTGTCTCCAAAAAGCACCTTGTGAATAACAGTGACATTAGAGACCCTCTGGAGCCGTGGTTATGCCAAGGTTCCTCTCCTGGAATGCCCCTTTTCCATGCCTGAGCATTCCAACCCTGGATCCAGCATCTTGAATAAGCACTCCTAAGGCCTGTCCTACCCATCCTGGGTAATAAATGCTCGACAGATGTAGCCAGGAGCAGTTGTTCCCAGACTCTGGGCAGCAGGAGCAGGGAAGTCTTGCTGCTCTGGGAACAGGTGGTTCAGCACATGGAGGTTATTTATTTCCAGAGCTGCCTTGCATCGTCCTGTGGCATCTCAGCCCTGCCGAGGGCTGGCACGGGCAGGGAACAGGGCTGGGCTGGGCCTGGGGCTCTGAGCTGCTGCAGGATGCCCAGGGATGGGGCTGGTGGGTGCAGATCTCACAGTGCAGTGCTGGATGAAGGTCAGATGAGGTGAGATGATGAGCAAAGTCCTCCTGAGCACAGCTGGGAGGAAGACAGATGAGCTGGGAAGGTGAAAAGCTGTTTCTGGAGGAGTTTTAGCCCTAAACCCAGGGCTAAACCACAAAACCAGGCTGTAAATTATTCCTTGTATCTAACAGGGGTGAAATGCTCCTGCTGAGCCCAGGCTGCCACTTTTACAGCAGTTCTGCACTTGGAGGGCTGGGAGGGTTTGCTGGGGCCTTGTGCTGTGCCTGGTGCAGGGCTGTAAATCTGAGAGAAGGGATCATCCCCGAGCTAGGAACAGGAACCAAAACAAGCTGAACACTGCCATGGGGCGATTTTCCTGTCCCCTGAGCAAACACAGCCCCTGAGAGGGCTGGGCCAGGGGGGCTGAGTGCCCTGGATGTGGCTCCTGACAGAGTTATCGGTGTGACAGGGGGCTGTGTCCAATCTCCTGCTCCTGTTTGGGGCAAGCTGTGATCCAGGGGCAGGAGGGGGGAAGGCGCCTTATCTCTGCTGAGATAACGCTGTCACAACCTGACTGGGGACAGCTGGGAGCTCCAAGTGCTTTGGAGAGAGGCAGCATCTCTGTGTCCCTGTCCTGGTGCTGAGGGACAGGCTGTGCTGGCCCTTATCTCACTTCTAACCCTCGCTTTTTCCGATGCACCTCGAGCTCTGCCAGAGAAGCAGGGATGTCAGACACGGAGGAGGTCACCGAGGAGTACGAGCAGTAAGTGGGGTGGTTTGAACCCAGTTTCTTTCTCCCTGTTCCCACTTTCCCATGGCAGCATTGCTTGGAAGTGCTCTCATTGTTACCCCAGCACCCACCATGGACCCCCAGCCTGTGCCCCTCTGCCTTGGCAGTGCCTGACCCCAGCAGCGGGAATTTGTGTTGGGAGCTGCATCCACACCCACGGGCAGGACGAGGATGGTTCTTACATTAAGAATGCTGCAGTCTAAATCTGTGAGACAGAGATGGGAAAACCCGAGGCCACCAATCTGTTGCTGATGGGGTCCTGCTGCCACACCCAGAGTATCACCCTCCAAGGCCCAGATCTGAGAGCAGCTTCTGCTGCTGGAGGCTGCTGGGCCAGGAGACACATCCTGGAGGGATGGGGTTGGGGTTATAGGGGCGAGTTCAAACACAGCTCCCACTTCTCATCCACCAGCAGAAAGGGGACATGAATCCTCTGGTGTTCCAGTGCCACACCAGACTCATGTGTGTCACCACTCTGTCTCCCTGGGACAGGCTGTGCATCTCCTCCATGGTAAGGGAAGGACCTGGGGGCAAAAGTGGGATGTGAGATGCCCATTTCTGGGATTACAGGCAAAGGTCGCTCATCTTCTCGTGCTGCAAAATGTGTCAAAGTGCCAGTCCAGACCTTTAGCCCTGCTCCCCACAGCCTGCAGGGTGACCTGGGCCTTGTCCCTGTCCCCACTGCCACCACAGCAGCCACCCAGCAGCCCTGGCCCTGTGCTGTGAGAAAGGGGAGCCAGCCTTGAGGAAATCCCAAACTCACCTCAGCCTCACTGATGGGCCCCGTTCCAGCAACTCAGTGTGACTCTGTGAATTCCTGTTGTGCTTTGCAGGGAGCAGGAAGGTAAGAGGACATGGAGCACCTGCAACTGCCCTGAAGCCAAAAGCTGATCAAAGAAATTCCAATAACCTGAGGCTTCTTTTCCTTCTCTCTGGCCGTGCCCTGTGTGCTCTGTGAAGAGGAGTGCGTGGAAGAAGGTAGGAGTTGTACCTGCAAGGACCAAGAGCCAAATGCTGGGGCTTCAGTGATTTGCTGGAGGTGTGGGGATTGTCTCCTGGGCTGCAATGGGCAAATCACATCCAGGAAAGGCAGATGTGACCATGTCTGAGATGCCTGCCCTTGAAACATCAGTAGGAACAAAACCAGTCTGAATTTTCTCAGGATTTTTTGTCAGTGATCCTTTGACTCAAACCAGAGCTGGCAATGCTGGCCATGGGTGCTGGCAGAGGTGTGATCCCAGTATCCCAACAGGAGCTGGAGCCTCTGCCGAACGTGTGACAGTCTCATCCAAACTCAAACTTCCACCTGCCTCAGCCCAGCGGAGACACAACCCTGGGCCAGGAGCTGAGCTGGGCTGGGCTGAGCTGGGCTGAGCTGAGCTGGGCTGGGCTGGGCTGGGCTGAGCTGAGCTGAGCTGAGCTGAGCTGGGCTGAGCTGAGCTGGGCTGGGCTGGGCTGGGCTGAGCTGAGCTGGGCTGGGCTGGGCTGGGCTGGGCTGGGCTGAGCTGAGCTGAGCTGAGCTGAGCTGAGCTGGGCTGGGCTGGGCTGAGCTGGGCTGGGCTGAGCTGAGCCTCTGGCTGCTCCAGGGCACTGCCAGGCAAAACACCCTCAGAGTAAAAGCAAGAGGTGCAGGGGAAGCCTCTGCAGTGCTCGAGTCCTCATCTCATGCATGCCAAAACTCTGACACCCAACTAATCCCTGTGCTTATTCCTTCCCTCCTCCCTGGCTCAGAAGAGGAAGAATGGCTAGAGGAAGACGACGGTAGTTATTACACCTTTCATTATTTCCTCTCTCTGCTCTTGGGAAAAGTCGTGGGTCGATGTGTTCTGCCTTTCCCTGGCTGGGGAATGGTTTTCTTTCATTCTTCCACTTCTTTCTCTTCTTCCTGCGCTCCATCCATGCCCTGCTGTGCTGTGTGTCCATCCACTGTCCGCGCTTTGTTTCTTATATCTGCCAGCCATGGCTTGCTGTCTTTGCTGTCTGTCTTTGCTGTCCTCTTTTTCTTCCCTCCTGTCTGGCCGTGGCACGAGTGTCCCCAGGGCCTGCGGGCACCGCATCACTCCGGCTCCCGTGGAGGAATCCTGTGGGGACGCTGCTCCCTCCAGTGGAAAAAGGCTCCAGCAGTGTCACACATGAGATTGGGAAGGTGCCAGGGGCGCGTCCTCAGCCGCTCCTGGAGTTCACTGCCAGAGCAGAGCAATAGAAATTCCTCCTTCCTTCCTGGGGTGTGAGGGAATGGGAGCAGGAGAGGGAATGAGGGACAAGCCAGGAGGTGGCGATAAATCCTTCAATTTCGTTAATTTTGGGAGTTTTTGCCCTGAGCAGCTCCTGGGTAAGGCTAGGGAGGAGCGCTTTGCCTAGGGAGCCGCCGCTCCTTTCCTGCGGCTGCGGCTCCCGCGGGTCTCTCCGGGCTCTGCGCCGCAATGATCCCGAAGCAGGAGCTGCAGGGAGCTGCTGCCCTCACCCTGCCCGCTATTCCACAGGTCAGGAAGAGCAGGTAGAGGAGGCAGAGGAGGAGACCCAAGAGAGCAAGGCAGAAGGTGAGCGGGGGCTGTTCCGGGGAGCTCCCGTGCCTGGGCTGGGCTGGGCTCTGCTCCAGGGGATTCCAGCTGCGGGCTGGGATGCCCCAGCCTGGCTGTGACCCGGGAGCATCACACAGAGGGGCAGCTGTCCCCCAGGCCTGGTGTCCAGCAAGGGGATGTCAAACTGAGATGCCCTGCCCTGCTCTGTCTGGGCCCTACAAGCATGGAGACAATGGTGTTTGCTGTGTCCAGCCCTCTGAAATAATGCCAAAAATGGGCCAAGCCTGTTTCACCAGGGGTCCATTGCCTTCGGGGGGGGGTCTGGAGCTGGGATTGAGCTCGGATGTGTCTGATCATCAAAAGAGCGCTGGATTTCATGAGGTGGCTTTGGGGCATGTTGTGTGTGCTGTCACTGCTGCTGGGGCAGGCTCAGCCCCCAGCTGTGACCCCGAGTCAGGGTGCTGGGGCCCCTCTGTGCTGGGGGTGTGACTGCCCTCATCCAGGGGTGCTCACGTTCTCCCATTGCTTTTCAACAGAGCAAGAAGATGAAACTAAAGCAGCAGGAGAAGGTAAAGTGGGAGAAGAGGAGAGATGGGTTTGGTCATCCCAGTCCCCTGAGACACTGAGCCCTTGTAATGGGGTTTTGGCTGAATTTATTTGCTACCGGAGGGCTGATCTGTGGTAAATGGGGCAGAGCTGCCCTGGCCACATCCCCCAGCAGGACAGGGACAGCAGGAGGGATGGATTTCTGCTGCCTCGGGCAGAAATTCAGTCAAAATACAGCAGGAGAGGGAGGCACTGCTGCTTTTCTATCCTGAGCTCCTGCAAAACTTGTCCGCATTGCTCCCAGAGAGGACCTGAGGCTCTCCTGGCCACCCTGTGAGTGAGGGATGTCCCTCAAGGGCCTGCTCTCCCCCCGTTCATCCTGCAGGGGTGGAGCCGGGGTTTGCAGTGGGGACAGGCATGGGAAAGAGGGGGACAGCTGCCCCCACAGTGTCCCTGGGCAGGACTGTCCACGGGGACACAAAGCATCGTGTTTTCCACAGGTGGAGAGGGAGACCGGGAGCAGGAGCCCGGGGAAGGTGAAGTATCACCTTTGTTCCTTCTGCCTGGGTGGGGGGTACCAGGTGCTGCTCTGCTCAGCCAGCAGCGCCAGCTGTGCCTCGGGCACAATGTGTCCTCTGGCAGAGGGCTGGCACCTCACCGCGGGGGGATTGTCCCTGCTGCTGGGAGAGAGGGAGGGCTCGGCTCAGGGCGGGGGTTGGGTCAAAGGGTGACAGGAAACCCCTCGGTGACACTGACCTTGTCTTTCTGTCCTGCTCCTGGGACCTGCAGGTGAATCGAAGCCAAAACCCAAGTAAGTGTAGCAGCTCCCTGGGGCAAGGTCTGAGCTGTGCCAGGGCAGAGGCTCCGTGTGACAGTCTGGTCCATGAAGGGCAGGGCACAGGGAGCCTCCAGAGCATGGGAGCAGGGTGGGACTGGGACATGGAGAGAAGAAGGGAGAGGAACAGGCAGTGAAATATGGACCGTGAAGGGGACCCTGGGAATGAGGTCTTTAGGCACTTCTGAAGCATTTTGTATGTTCCTTGGGAGAAGCTCTGTGACCCTGCAGGTGGCAAAAATGTGTGTGTGTGTGTGTGAGCATCCCAGCCTGGGACACTGAGCCTAGGCTACGGCTGGCATGAGGTGCACACTTCCAGGAGTGCCAACATTCCAGGGCCTGAGCCCCAGGGAGCAGGATTGTGAACCATTGCCAGAAACATGGAGGGTACTCCTGGCCCCCTGGGATCTGCCCTCAGCCATCATCCCTTCATCCCTTTGTGCCCCTGCTGAGCATCTCCTGCCCTCCCTCAAGCCCCGCAGGATGAGAGGATCCAGCTGCCTGAGCCAGGTCACACCACAGCACACGGTGCCCTTTGGGGAGCTGCCAGCTCAGGGGGCCTGGCAAAGGGCCTGTGCCACATTGTCTGCAGCTTGCAGAGTTATTCCAGCCATGCAAGCACCTTGGAGTGTTTCCCAGGAATGCCGCAGGTCTTCCTCTGTGGCTGCCCAGCTGGCACCTCCAGCAGGATGCATTGCACTCCCCATCCTCCAACTGTGCCCACTCTGCATCCCTGGGGACTGTGGGGCTCAGGGGGGAGGGTGGAATGGGTGAAAGGCACGTGCTGTCCCAGATCTGCTGCAGCCCCAATGTGCTCCAGCTCACCTTCCATTGCAGGGTCTTCATGCCCAACCTGGTGCCTCCCAAGATCCCAGATGGTGAGAGACTGGATTTTGATGTAAGTTGTGCCCCAGCTCCCACGCCTGGGGGTGCTGCTCTCCCGCTGCTCCCCTCAGTGTCTGGCAGCTGCTGGAGCTCTGGCTGTTTGTGTCTGGTGCAGGACATTCACCGCAAGCGCATGGAGAAGGACCTGAACGAGCTGCAGGCCCTCATCGAAGCCCACTTTGAGAGCAGGAAGAAAGAGGAAGAGGAGCTCCTGTCCCTGAAGGACAGGATTGTATGTGTTCAGCCTTCTGCTCTCTGGCTCTACCCTGTCCCTGTGGGCACTCAGCGACTGTCCCTTTCCCACAGTCCTGGCAGTGCTGGGACATCCCTGACACTGCAGGACAGAGCCAGAGGGTTGAGCCACATTTTGTGCCCCAGTGCCTGTGAACCATAAAATTCCCTGAGCTGGGGGGGACCCACAAGGATCAGTTCCAATTCCTGGCCCTGCACAGACACCCCAACAATCCCACCCTGTGCAACCCTGAGAGCATTGTCCAAACACTCCTGGAGCTCCGGCAGCCTCGGGGCTGTGCCCATTCCCTGGGGAGCCTGGGCAGTGCCCAGCACCTCTGGGGGAAGAACCTTTCCCTGATACCCAGCCTAAATCCCCCCTGGCACAGCTCCAGCCCTTCCCTTCTGTCCCTGCTCACCGGGATGCCCCTGGTGTTGTGCTGTGGTACCTGATGCAGATGCACCTCTCCACGGGGTCACTGTCCTCAGGCTCCCTTGGAGCTCTCAAGTTTCTTGGGGTCAGGGATGTGTTCCTTGGAGCAGAGAGGATGCAGATTCCCTGCGGTGTCCATGCCAAGGTCCCTTCCCTGTGCAGGAGCAGCGGCGAGCGGAGCGGGCGGAGCAGCAGCGGATCCGCAGCGAGCGGGAGAAGGAGCGCCAGGCCCGCATGGCCGTGAGTGTCCTCTGGAAATGCAGCCTGGGGACGCTGGGGCCACGACCTGTGTGTCCATCCACCCGCTGCTCACCCGCTTCTGACCCCGGCAGGAAGAAAGAGCTCGCAAGGAGGAGGAGGAGGCGCGGAAGAGGGCGGAGGAGGAGGCACGGAAGAAGAAGGCATTCTCCAACATGCTGCACTTTGGGGGTTACATGCAGAAGGTGGGACCCTTCCAAAGGGGGCTGGGATGGAGCCGCTGCTGCTCCAGGGAAGGGCTCAGCCATGGGCTGACCTCATCCATGTGACACTGTGGGGTTTCTGGGCAGGAGAGGGCAGGGAACTGCTCTTGGGTCAGGGGTTACAGGGCCAAAGTGAGCTCAGCTCTGCTCTGCGGATGTGCAGCTCCAACCTTGCCTCAGGGCCAGGGATTGGGATGGTGACAAGGACACGGTGTCTTGTCCACTATTGTCAAAATGTCCCCACGGACCTTATGTGCTGTCAGGAGTCCCAAAAGCTGAGGGTGTTTGGTGCAGAACCGGGGATGGGGGAGAGCAAAGGCTGGGCAGACTTCCTTCTCTCCAGTGGACTGATGGTTTCCTCAGTCAGAGAAAAAGGGTGGAAAGAAGCAAACGGAGCGGGAAAAGAAGAAGAAGATCCTCAGTGAGCGACGGAAGCCCCTGAACATCGACCACCTCAGCGAGGACAAGCTGAGGTGAGCACAGGGAGGGATGGCCAGGGCAGGAGCCCTGTGCTGGGTCCCAGCTCCTGGGCAGGATCCCGGGCTGGACACGGCTCCCTGGAGCTTCCAGCGGAGGGGGATGGCACAGCTGGAGATGGGCGGTGACACCCTAGGGGGCACGGGCTCCAGGGCAGTGCAGGGCCACCACGGCCAGGCTGCGGCTGATGGCACCAGCCATGAGAGGGAGCCAGGGTCACACGGGTGGCACAGGCATGTCCTGAGGAGCCAGGGTCACACGGGTGGCACAGGCGTGTCCTGAGGAGCCAGGGTCACACGGGTGGCACAGGCGTGTCCTGAGGAGCCAGGGTCACACGGGTGGCACAGGTGTCCCCATATGCACTGACCTTCCCCGTGGCTCTTGTCCCTGGATTCACTGCCCAGATAACACTTCCCTGTCTGGGAGCCTCCAAACAGGGAACAGATGAGGGGTTGGCATCAGTGCCCCATCCCTGCACTGAGCTCCCTGGGAGCCACAGCCCTTCCCTGCACTGTCCCCAGCTGGCTCTTCCTGTAGGGACAAGGCCAAGGAGCTGTGGCAGAACATCCATGACCTGGAGGCTGAGAAATTTGACCTGCAGGAGAAGTTCAAGCGGCAGAAATACGAGGTGAGCCCCAGGGCCTCTGTGTATTGTCCACCCTTTGTGTTCCTGACTGCTCCTTTTGATGAGCTGGGGTGTGCAAGTGATCTCCCAGCTCCTGGGGACCTGGCACCACCACAGGGCAAACAGATCACAGGCCAGGCAGGATGGAGCTCTGAGCAACCTGGAACAGTGGAAGGTGTCCCTGCCTGTGGCAGAGGGTGGAATGAGATGGGCTTGAAGGTCCCTTCCAACCCCAACAATGCTGGGATTCTGGGATTCTAAAACCCACGGAAAAGCTGCTGGGGTAAAGGGAGCAGTGAAGCATCTTCACTCAGCCCTTGTCCCCAGCCTGGGGCATCTTTTCAGACTTCACTGTCCAAATGCAGCTTTTACTGACAGACCTCACCATCCACCTGCAGTTTTTTCTCGCCAGACCTCACCACTCACTATTTTTTCTTGCAGATCAATGTCCTTCGAAACCGCATCAGTGACCACCAGAAAGTGTAAGTGGCTGCACATCCCTCTTCCATCTCCTGTCCTTCCAGATCCAGCTCCCTGCTCCCCAGTTCCCCCCCATGGATCTCTCTTGCTGAACCATCTCCTCCCCTTCCCCCTCTTGCCTCTGGTCTTGCTGGTGCCCGGCGTTCCTGGCCCTGCAGGTCTGCCCCAGGGACCTCAGTCTCTGCCCCTCTGCTCCTGGCAAACCTCCATGGCCTCCCAGTGTCACCAGCATCCCACCCCCCAGAGACCTCAGCAGGGGATAGTCCCCAGCAAGACCCCACCTCTGCATGGGAGGCCTTGTGTCCTGTGGGGTCCTTACAGTCTCCAGCCACCCCATCCCTGCAGGGGCTCTACCCGGCATCTCAGGAAGCTGCTGGAGATCCCAGCTTGTCTAGTAGGGGAAGTGTGGGGTTTGTGCAAGTCCACAAGGCCAGAGGAACCTATTCCCATGTCCATGTTCCCTGCACATGACTGGGGAACCCTTTGGAGGAGGGTGGAGAGGGTGTTTAACCCCTACTCCCATGAGCACTGCAATGCTCTCACATCCCCATCCCACTTCCCCCTCATGTGCGAGGTGCTCAGCCCACCCCATGTGTCAGGGGCAGAGTCTCCCACTTGCTTACACCAACTCTCTCTTCTCTCCTGCCTCACCATGGCGTGACCCTGCAGCAAAGGGTGAGTACAGGCATTTCTGAGGGCTGTGTGTGTCTGTGCATGGTTGTGCGTGTCCCTGCACATGTGCTCTGTGTGTGTGTGTGTGTGTGCCCCTGCACATGTGCTCTGTGTCTGTGTGTGTGTCCCTGCACACTTGCTGTGTGTGTGTGTGTCTGTGTGTCCCTGCACATGTGCTCTGTGTGTGGGTGTGTGTCCCTGCACACTTGCTGTGTGTGTGTCTGTCTGTGTGTGTCTGTGTGTGCATGTCCCTGCACAGGTGCTGTGTGTGTGTGTGTGTGTGTGTCTGTGTCTGTGTGTGTGTGTCTGTGTCTGTGTGTCTGTGTCCCTGCACAGGGGCTGTGTGTGTGTCTGTGTGTGTGTCTGTGTGTGTGTGCATGTCCCTGCACAGGAGCTCTGTGTGTGTGTCTGTGTGTGTGTGTGTCTGTGTGTCTGTGTGTGTGTGCATGTCCCTGCACAGGTGCTCTGTCTGTGTCTGTGTGTGTGTGTGTCTGTGTGTCTGTGTGTCTGTGTGTCTGTGTGTGTGCATGTCCCTGCACAGGTGCTCTGTGTGTGTGTGTGTGTGTGTGTGTCTGTGTGTGTGCATGTCCTTGCACAGGTGCTCTGTGTGTGTGTGTGTGTGTCTGTGTGTGTGTGTCTGTGTGTCTGTGTGTCTGTGTGTGTGTGCATGTCCCTGCACAGGGGCTCTGTGTGTGTGTCTGTGTGTGTGTGTGCATGTCCCTGCACAGGGGCTCTGTGTGTGTGTCTGTGTGTGTGTGTGTGTGTGTCTGTGTGTCTGTGTGTGTGTGCATGTCCCTGCACAGGTGCTCTGTGTGTTCCTGTACCTGTCCTGTATGTGTCCCACTCCATGTGTGTTGCAGGGACACCGGGACCCCAGGGCAGCAGCCGGGCTCAGGGGTGAGACAATCCCAAGGACTGGCAGCCAGAACTCCCCGTGCTGCCCACCCAAACCTCCTCTGTGTTGCCCTGTGCCCAAGCAGTGCCCGCTCCCCCTGTGCTGGTTAAGGGGAGCGAGGGGCTGGGTCCTGAAGGATCCTGCAGCTGCTTTTATCCCTCTGCAGCCACAGATGCACCTTGTCAATTCTTCTTGGAGTCATTCCTGGGGGGGGAGGAGCATGGGAAGGAAAAGACGGATCCTTAGAATCTCCTGGCAGCTGCATGAGTTTGTTCCCAGAGAGTCCTAGGACACTTTGACTCAGGTCCCAAGATTTACCAGGGGCAAGTGAAGGTCATCTGCCCCCAGGGCAGTTTTCAACAGGAAAAGGCTGCAGGACCACTGACAGCATCCACCTCATCCTCCTTGTGTGGTTGCTGATGCCTTTTTGCACATGCTTTTCCTCTTCCCTTGCAGATCCAAGGGTGCCCGTGGGAAGACCATGGTGGGCAGCCGATGGAAGTAGAGGCTCAGGGGGAGAGGAGGCCGAGCCCCAGGAGCTGCAGTGGCTGCACAGAGCCCTGGCTGCAGGAATGGGGGCTCCAAGGGGCAGAGGCCTCACGAGGTTCCCATCTCCACCCCGCAGTGGTGTTGTGTCTGTAAATAAAGAGGTGGTGAGGGCGCATAGGTGTGGTCTCCATCCTGAGGCTCTGATCCCACAGGACACAGCACAGGCTCAGCACAGCTCGAGGAGTTGCCCACCTGCTCCTTGGGCTGTGAGAGGTCACAGCAACCACCCAGGAACACCCAAGTAACTGTCCTTGTGCCTCCCAGCATAATCTCAGCTACAGTCCTTGGCAGGTTTGGTGATAGAGCTCAGTGGTCTGAGCTGCTTTTCCTGCTGCACTTTGGGGCAGTTCTCATCATGGCCTCTTTTGTTCTTTTTTCTGCTTTTGCTGTACCAGAGCCCCACTTGATCCTCTCTGGTCACAGCTGGCCCTGTGGGACACCATGGACAGGGCTCTGCTTCCACCTCTTGGCTCATGGAATAGTCACTAACTCACCTTCTAGGCGATTTCCATTCCTATTTCCATCTCTTGCTAAAGGCTCTGACCAGCTGTTTGCCTCCTCTGCATGTTACTGACAGCATGCAATGAAGCCTTGAGATAAAGCTGCGTGGGGAGGCCGCTTCAGGGGCAGATCTCTTCCATCTGCCTGGGAATCTGCAGCACTCCACGTGCGCTGTCCCTGGGGACACATCCCCTGCAGACCCCCAGTGTTCCTGCTGGATCTGGATCTGGATCTGGACTGGCCATCAGCTCAAGGCACCAGCAGTCCTGGAGGGATTTTATGCTGCCCTGTTACGTTATGGCAGCTTGTCCCATGCTTTGATAAACAGCATCCGAGAAGCCTTTCCCAGAGCAGTGGGGACGGGAGGATGCACAGGGTGGTGAATTTTGTCCCTTGGCAAGATGTTTTATGTCCCCCTTGCTGGGGCTGCCTGTCCTCCCTGTCCCTTGCCCGGTGATGTGGGGTGTTCTGCAGGTTTCTCCCATGTGCTCCTGTTGGATGAGGATTTATTTTCCCTGCTTCAACACACACCACCAAGTTTTGGGGAGCAAGGCTCTGGGAAGCTCAGAATCAGTGAGGCACAGGTGGAGGACAACCAGCTCCCCTCAAAACCGAGGTGTGGAGGGCAAAGGGGAGAGCTGGGGAGGGTGGCAGTGCTGGGACATGAAACATCCAGAGGGTGGCCGAGTGATGGTCCAGCAAGTGACATTTCCAGCCTGCCTGATGCACAGCGACAGGAGATGGGAGCGCTCGAGACAGTCAGCTGCATCTGCCTTGGAAGAAATATTCCCTTTGCAGTCTCCGAAGGTCCATTCTCCCATCTTTTCCGGCAGGCGGAGGCAGGGCCGTGCCGGTGCCCGGCGCCGCACGTCCCTGGGGCTGGCAGCGCCCAGGGCGGGGGTACCCGGGCACTCCCTGCTTCCCACAGCGCTGCTTGTCCCGGCAGCTCCCGGCCCCGCTCCAGCCCCAATCCCTGCGCAGGGCCCAAACCCGCCCGGCACCTCCCTCCGTGCGCCCGCTGCGCGCTGGCACCGCCGGGCACCGCGGCTGAGTCAGCGCCCGGCCCGAGCCTGGCACATCCCAGCCCGGGCATTCCCACTCCCAGGGCGCTGCTACCGTGCTCGGGAAAGGCAGAGAGGGAGCAGGACGCTGCGATTCTCCGGGACACGACAGAGCAGCCCCGGGTGTTCGCTGGGGTCCCCCGGGGTGCCGGAAGCATCCCGGGTGTTGCGCTGGCTGCGGGATGGTTGCGGGGTTCGGAAAGTTGTGCCGAGGTTGGCTGGAGCATGGCACGGGTTGGAGCATGGCATCTCTTAATCTCTGCACTCTGTGAGCAGCGACGGGAGCCCAGGGGAGGGTCAGGTTGGATATCAAGGAAAGGTTTTTTCCTCAGAGGGTGCTGGGCACTGCCCAGGCTCCTCAGGGAATGGGCACGGCCCCGAGGCTGCCAGAGTTCCAGGAGTGTTTGGAACATTCCCAGGGATCCACAGGGTGGGATTGTTGGGGTGTCTGTGCAGGGCCAGGGGTGGGACTGGATGATCCCTGCGGATCCCTCCCAGCTCAGGACATCCAAGACTCTGTGGTGTGCAGCTGTCCCCACCTGCCGATGGAGCACGTGGTGTGAATGGACGAGTGTGGCATAGCACAACAGAGCAAGGCTGAGCCCAGCGTGAGGGATCCCAGAAGCAGCTTTGCGAGGGTCCTACAGGGTGTTCACAGCCTTGAAATGCTTTATTGTGAAGATCTGAGCAACCTGGTCTGTGAAGCCACAGCAGGGGGTGGAACAGGATGAGCTCTAAGATCCCTTCCAAAGCAATCCATTCAGTGATCCGGTGATTCCGTGTTTGGTTTGCAGTGCCCTGGTGTCCTCCAGCTCTGCTGTGTGGTCTCGCTGTCCCCGTGGACAGCAGCACCTCTGGCTGCCCGACAAAGGCACTGCCTCTGTGAGGGGCAGGAAGCTCTGCCCTTCCCTAGCAGGGCACCTTCCTGGGAGCTGCGAGGTGAAACATTCCCTGCCAGGCTGCAGAGGAGCAGCATCTCTGCCACAGGACGTGGACACAGGGTCACAGAATTCCCTGCATTGGAAGGGACCCACAAGGATCATTGAGCCCAGGTCCAGCTCCATCCTGTGATCCTTTGAGGATCTTTGTGCAGCACCTCTCTGGGGCACAGCTCATGGGAACAGTGGCTGCTAGAGGAGTTCTGGGGTCTCAGCCTGAGCGCTAGGATCAGGCTTTGTCCCATGGAGTCCCTTGGCTCCTCAGTGGAGATGCTGGCAGGAGCTGCAGTGTGCCGTGTGCTGGTGGCTGCGGTGCAGGGCTCGTGTGGCACAGGAGGGCTGTGCCCTCCCCAGGGTGGTGCCAATGTCCTGGCAGGAGTTCAAAGCTTCAGAGGCTGCTGCCAGCCCAGCGTCCAAATCCTCCTCCAGCAGTGTCCAGCAGAGCTGTCCCAGCCTGCAGCAGACTTGTGCCAGGGCTCACAAACCTGCAGCTCGTGGTCTGTCAATGCATTCCTACATCAGGGTGCTTCCCAGGGTCCCACTGCCCCATGGGGTGGGATGGATGTGAGGGAGGATGCATTTGGTACTGAGAAGGTGCTGATAAATGCTGGGGTGATGTTTTGGGCTCTGCATGTGCTAAAGCAGTGCTGGGAGCAAGGAAGCCTGGTGCTCTCTGCCTGCTCGAGACCCAGAGCAAAGGCACAGTGAAATATTGCAGAGCCTGGTGCTGCCATTGCATCCCACACAGGAACTGCCTGCTCCAGGCTTTGGCCAGCTCCCATTAGCTCCCAGCTCTGGGCAGCACAGGAGATGCTGGGATTGCTTTCCTGGGGCCATGTGCCCAATGCATGTCCCAAGGAACCAGGGTCAGACAAGTGCCCACAGCATTATGGGCCAGGATGGGGCCAGGACCCTGTGGGACAATGGAGCAAGAGTTCTTGAGGCTGGAATTGTGACAGGACCCCAGGGTCTCACCACATGGGATGTGGGGCCTCGCGCTGAGGACATCACTTGGGGCACAAGAGTGAGGGATCCCGTCACCCCCAGCTCAGAGATGGCAGATGGTGGAATGGTGAAGGTTGGAAGGGGCCAAGGGAGATTTGGTAGGATGGAGCTGTGTCAGGAGAGATTTAGGCTGGATATCAGGGAAAGGTTCATCCCCCAGAGGTGCTGGGCACTGCCCAGGCTCCCCAGGGAATGGGCACAGCCCCAAGGCTGCCAGAGCTCCAGGAGTGTTTGGACACTGCTCTCAGGGATGTGCAGGGTGGAATTGTTGGGGTGCAGGACCAGGGGTTGGACCCTGGATCAGTTATCCCTGTGCATCCCTTCCATGATTCTGTGGTTCTGTGACCCAGTCCCACCTCCCTGCTCAAGCAGAGAGATGTTGAGGAATTCTTTCCCCCTCAGGCACATCATGGGTGGGGGGCTGCTCTGCTTCTCCTGGGGAGCCCATCAGCCCCATTCCTGGTGCTGAATGGGGAACCTGGGTCCTGTGGGGCTGGAGAGGAGAAGAGCACTGGAGGATAACACACCCTGACTCCAGTGCCCATGTGCATTGGGGCTGGCACAGTCCCCACTGCCCAGGTCTGGGTTTTGATGCCATCCAGGGTGTGCAGGGCAGCATGGGGCAGGTGGCACTGAACACAGTCTCTGTGGGCAGCTGGCAATGCTCATCCTTTGGAGTGTCCTGTGGAATTCACAGCTTCCAGCACCTGTGAATTTATGTTCAGGGTGCCCGTGGTGCCCTGATCCGCAGTGCCGCTGTCCCCACATGAGCAGTGGGTGCCCAGCCTCCAGCTCGAGCCAAGGCCAAATGACAGCCAAAAACTGCAGAAAAGGGAGAAGTACAACCTCGGATTTCTTGCAGGTCAGGTCCAACAACCAGCTGTAGATTAAAAGAGAGAAGAAGGTCATAAATGCTGAACTTTGCAACACCTTCCAGACACAGAGGCCTCACGGTGAGACCCCCAGGTCCTGGTGTTGCTGTGCTGTGGCCTCCTCACGCAGACCCTGCAGGGCAGTTCTGTTTGTTCCTACAAACATCTGACGTTTGCAAGTTTCTCATGATTGTTTTTAAATGCCTTATAAAATTTCCAGTTTCATTGAGTGTTAGCCCTGTAAATCACTGCCCGTAGCAGCTCATTCGCAGGTCTCCGTTAATGGCCTTTAATTGCTTAAAGTCACCCATGGTTTCTGCTGATTCCACAGATGTGTTAAGTCACAAATGAAGCCTTTAATGCACCCCAAGCACGGCTTGGGTTTGGCACTGACACAATGCCCCGTGTCCGTAAAGCCAACCCCGCTGACGCAGCAGGGAGCGATGCTCTGGAATGGAAGGAAGAGGCTTTGGCTGCTGTCTGGAACCAGCATTTTACTGGCACTTGGTGGAAGGAAAATGGGCTTCCTGGTGATTTGTGAATCACTGCCTTTGCATGTGCTCTCATGCCTTGGTTTCAGTGCGGGGCCTGGGTGTAAACTCTGCTCCCCAGCACAAGGCAGCGGCCCCTGGCAGGAACACTGAGGGGTTGAGCCCTGCCTGGAGCTGGGACCCCCCCCTTTGCCCTGCACAGGATCCCTGGGGTCCCTGACAGCTGAAGGTGGTGCTGCCCTGTGGGCCTGACCTGGTGCTGAGCCCCAAGGTGATCCCTGCTGTGGTGGCTGTGGCAGGCACAGGCGAGGGATGGCACAGGGACATTTGGAGCACTGTGGGGAATTGGTCCTGCTCTGCCCAGCTCTCAACCCAGCCCCCCTCCCAAAGGCACGTGGAGATGGGATTCACCCCATGGATCTGGGACTCACCCCGTGGGGATGGGACTCACCCCGTGGATCTGGGACTCACCCCTTGCATCTGGGACTCACCCCATGGATCTGGGACTCACCCCGTGGATCTGGGACTCACCCCTTGCATCTGGGACTCACCCCGTGGATCTGGGACTCACCCCGTGGAGATGGGACTCACCCCTTGGATCTGGGACTCACCCCATGGATCTGGGACTCACCCCGTGGATGTGGGACTCCCCCTGGCTGAGCAGCTCATGAGACTCTGCAGGAGCAGTGAGTGTGAGACAGGAGCCTGTGGCAGTGTCCCCCAGGTGTCACCTCTGGCAACCCCTCGGTGACAGGTCTCAGAGCCCAGCTTTGCAGTTCTGAGGCCACGGATCTTCAGGACATCGCTGCTGCTCTCTGCGGACACCTCCTGCTCTGGGCTGCCCTGCACGCACACACACACACACACACACACACGTGTGCAGCCCCAGGTGTGCACACACAGACACAGACACAGACACAGACACAGACACAGACACAGACACAGACACAGACACACACACACACACACACACACGTGTGCAGTCCCAGGTGCACACACACACACACACACACACACACACACGTGTGCAGTCCCAGGTGCACACACACACACACACACACACGTGTGCAGTCCCAGGTGCACACACACACACACACACGTGTGCAGCCCCAGGTACACACACACACACACACACACATGCACAGACACACACACGTGTGCAGCCCCAGGTGCGCGCACACACACACACACACACAGACACACGTGTGCAGTCCCAGGTGTACACACACACACACACACACGCACACACACGTGTGCACGCCCAGGTGCACACACACACACACACACACACACACGTGTGCAGTCCCAGGTGCACACACACACACACACACAAACACACACACACACGTGTGCAGTCCCAGGTGCACACACACACACACACACACACACGTGTGCAGTCCCAGGTGCACACACACACACACACACACACGTGTGCAGTCCCAGGTGCACACACACACACACACACGTGTGCAGTCCCAGGTGCACACACACACACACACAAACACACACACACACGTGTGCAGTCCCAGGTGCACACACACACACACACACGTGTGCAGTCCCAGGTGCACACACACACACACACAAACACACACACACACGTGTGCAGTCCCAGGTGCACACACACACACACACACGTGTGCAGTCCCAGGTGCACACACACACACACACACACACACATGTGCAGTCCCAGGTGCACACACACACACACACAGAGGTACCTCCACTCCCAGTACCAGTCCCTGTGGAACCCTCCAGAGGGAGTCAGAACAGCAGCACTGGGCACAGAGGGCACAGGAGGCACAGGGGGCACAGGGGGCACAGGGGACACAGAGGGCACAGGAGGCACAGGGGGCACAGGGGACACAGGAGGTACAGGGAGCACAGGAGGCACAGGGGACACAGGGGACACAGGAGGTACAGGGAGCACAGGAGGCACAGGGGGCACAGGGGGCACAGGGGACAGAGGAGGCACAGGGGGCACAGGGGGCACAGGGGGCACAGAGGACACAGGGGACACAGGAGGTACAGGGAGCACAGGAGGCACAGGGGGCACAGGGGGCACAGGGGACACAGAGGGCACAGGAGGCACAGGGGGCACAGGGGGCACAGGAGGCACAGGGGGCACAGGGGACACAGGGGGCACAGGGGACAGAGGAGGCACGGGGGGCACGGGGGGCACAGGGAGCAGAGGAGGCACAGGGGGCACAGAGGACACAGGGGGCACAGGGGACAGAGGAGGTACAGGGGACACAGGGGGCACAGGAGGTACAGGGAGCACAGGGGGCACAGGGGGCACAGGAGGCACAGGGGACACAGGGGACACAGGAGGTACAGGGAGCACAGGAGGCACAGGGGGCACAGGGGGCACAGGGGACAGAGGAGGCACAGGGGGCACAGGGGGCACAGGGGGCACAGGGGGCACAGAGGACACAGGGGACACAGGAGGTACAGGGAGCACAGGAGGCACAGGGGGCACAGGGGGCACAGGGGACAGAGGAGGCACAGGGGGCACAGGGGGCACAGGGGACAGAGGAGGCACAGGGGACACAGGGGACACAGGAGGTACAGGGAGCACAGGGGGCACAGGAGGCACAGGGGGCACAGGGGGCACAGAGGGCACAGGGAGCAGAGGAGGCACGGGGGCACAGGGGGCACAGAGGGCACAGGGGGCACAGAGGGCACAGGGGACTGTTCCCATGGCATTCCAGAGGCACTGCTGGGGGATGGGCTGTCCCAGAGCCAGGGGATGTGTGTTTGGGGGTCACCCATTCACAGGCACCAGGGCTGAAGCCGAGGGCCCGGTGCTGTGCTGGCAGCAGGGAGAGGCCCAGATGGGCACTGCCCAGGCCAGAGGTGCAGGTGGGCTGTGCTGGGGGGATGTGGGTGCAATGCTCGGTGGTAGTTTGGGTCTGTCTGGTGGAAGCTCTCACATCCCACGTCTGTTGATGGCCAAAGACCCCTCCATGAGCGCGTTTAGTGAAGGATGGGGTTTCAGTAGCCAAGAGCAAGGTCCTGCGCCTTGGGCTGTCGCTGCAGGAGCTGTGTGCCTTGCTCCACAGCCGGGGGCTCTCGGAAGCAGGAGATGGAAATGCCCAGGTGTGAAGGCTTTGCCTTCAGGCCTGGAATGACCCAAGCGTGGGGAAATCCTCATTACACAGCAATTCGCTTTGGATGTCCCGCTGTGAGAAATGAATATGCGAGGAGCTGCTCTGGTGCAGGTGATTGAAGTGCCTGACCCCTGTCCTGAGCTGCCACCACACCTCCCTCACCCCTACCTGCTCCCGGGGGCTGCTGCAGCCTCAGCACCTGCACAGAACAGAGGGGCTTTATCCCAGTTTGCTTCCGAGCCTGAGCTTTAAACCGTAAACAAAGAGGAGGAGGGAAGAGCAGAGGAAGGGAAAGCATCCCTTATCTGACAGCTCAGAGGGCGCAGCACTTGCTGATGAGGTGGAAAATTCAAGTTCATGCCCTTGTCTGATACAAACACGGCTTTGAGCCCTGGTTTTTGAGCTGGCCGAGGTGGGGTTAAAAACTGCAGCACTCAGTCCTGTCTTTGTGAGGTGCTGGTTTATCGCAGAATCCCAGAGTGGTTTGGGTTGGAAGGGACCTCAAATCCCATCCAGCTCCACCCCCTGCCGTGGGCAGCGTCACCTTCCACCAACCCAGGCTGCTCCAAGCCCTGTCCAACCTGGCCTTGGACACTTCCAGGGATGGGGCAGCCACAGCTTCTCTGGGCACCCTGTGCCAGGGCCTCAGCACCTCCAAAGGGAAGAATTTCATCCTAACAGCCAATCCAGGTCTCTCCTCTTTTAGTTTGAAACTGTTGCCCTCGTCCTGTCCCTGTCTGTGTGGGGAGGAAGCGGCTCCTCCTCTTTTCCATCAGCCCCCTGTAGGTATCGAAAGGCCACAGTGAGGTGAGGCCAGGGTGTAAATCCAGCGCTTCTGGCTCACGACCACGCTGGGTTGTGGCACCCCCGGGTTGTGAGGGCTCCATCCCATGCTCTCCTGGCTGCTCCAGATTTGGGAAGAGCTGTGAGCCACTCACACCTTTTATCTGCCAAAAAAACAAGGCTGTGCCTTGGCAGAGCAATAGATCCGACTCTGATATTATGACAAAGAGGGAACACTTTGATCCAGGGAAACGCTTTGATCTCTCCTGTGAATCAGATGCTGCTGATTAGCTGTAAAAATAGAGCAATTATCGGTACTTTTCACGTGGTGCGGCACGGCTGTGCCACACGGGCTGTCCCTGTCTCAGCTGTGCCTGCCACGCCTCAGAGAAAGCTCCCGGGACGTGGAATTCAACAGAATATCAAGAATATGAAATTTAACTGCGTATTAAAAACAACTAAGTCCTGTCATTCTCAAGTGCTCAAATTCTCAAATGTTTGAATCAGCATATCCTGGAAAATGAACATTTGGCTTAGAGAGGTTTTCCACCTCATAGTTTTTGTTTTGTTTCAAAGCCTTTGATGTAATTACATCCTCTCAAAGACTCGGAAGCATTTCTGGGTGCTGGAGGAGGACAGGTCTGGTCCCTCAGGCCGAGGATCTCAGGGATGTCCCTCCTGACTGCCCAGAGCACATCCCCAAGGCTGCCAAGGTGGGATGGCTGCAGCAGGGTGGAGCAGGCTCAGTGTAGAGGAGCTCTGAGCACTCCTGAGATCTCCTCACTGCAACTGATCCCTGGATATCATCAGGCCCCCGCAGGGCTCAACCCGACACTTCTCCAGCCACTCAGAGTGGATCAGGCACAGGAGGTTCAGGCTCACCCCTGCTCTCCCAGCAGATCCACTCGTGGCCTGATTGCAATTTCAGGTCTCTCCTGGAAGTGGGCAAAGATAAACATCTCCAGAGGGTGATTCAGTGCTGTGTGACTGGCAGGGCAGAGCCAGCGCAGGGTCCTGGCTGGCAGGAGCACACTGGGGTAGGATGGAAACCAGCTCCAAAGCGTTTGCTGGATGGAGCAATCAGTCCTGGATGCTCCCGAGCCCTGTGATTAACTGCAGCCTCCAAACAGCATCATTGAGAAGAGCACCTAAAGGATTCTGGAAATTGTTGGCATTTCTTGAATCCCAATTGCAGCCTGAAGGCCCTTGGGACACAAACCCACAAAGAGCTTGGAAGGAAGGAAGAGCTTCTCTTTTGGGAAGAAGGAAAACTGATGCAAATGTCCCCAAGCCTTCTGCCCAGGAACTAGGTGGCTCCAGGCAGGTGGGTACAGCATAAAATCCATCCCTGGATTGTTCCTGAAGAACCAGGTTCCCTCAGGCACAAAACTCCTTCGCGGGTTCCAGACCGCAATGTCTGAGACAGGTATTTTGGAAATCTGTCTCAGTGCTCCATGGAAAAGCACTGTGCCTCAGGGTGTGAGGGTTACAGGTGCAGAAATGCTCCTCTGAGGCACCTGACTCCTCCAGGGGAAGCTGCAGCTCTGTTTGGGGCTTTGCAGTGCCTCGGAGAGCAGAGAGGGACAGCAGGAGCATTGTGGTGGCATCCTCAGCGTCCTGCGGCCGGGTGGGACAGGTGCCCATGCTCCAGCTGGGAATCCTACAGGGAAATCCTACAGGGAAATCCAGCGTCCCTGGGACTGGGTGTTGTGAGATGGGGCCTGGCATCCCTGAAAGGTGTCTTGGAACTGGGCATCTCCCTTGGAAAGGCCCCTGCCCTTGAGCAAGACCCACAGTTGTGTTTCCTCCCCAGCAACCTGTGGGGTAGACTTTGCTGTGGATCTAGGGAAACTGGGTTTAATTTGGATGGATGTTTCAAGGTTCTGCCTCAGAGACAGAGCAGGGATGTTTCCTGCTGGAAATACACACAACTAGTCAGGAATCTCCAAGACAAAATCCTTGGCCTGAAATCTCTAAATTCTTCTGTACGGCTGAGGCTCTGGCTTCATTTATCCGTGCAAAAAACCAATGTTCTCGTCTCTGTTTCGCCCAGGTTACTGTGACCCACGTTCCCCAAGAGCCGAGGACCTGGCAGAGAAGTCACATTCTTGTGGCATTTAAGAATTTGCCCAAAGCAAGGAATAAGAGCTGGGACTTAACAGAGCTCCTCGAGCTGGAGGTGCATCTCCAAGGCTGAGTTTGTGGCACCCACAGTTATGTTAAGGAGAGCTAATTCTGCACTAACAGACAGTGGAATGGAGTTCATTTGCAGTTAATAGTCCTGGGAAGAGGCTGTGTGCAGGGGATGTGCCCGGGTCACTCCCTGGAGCCGAGCTGAGCGCAGGGATGTGAGCTCAGCAGTTTCACCCCACACCTGCAAATTAAAAGGAGGAAGCCACACGGTTGGGTCTGGGGCATTCCTGCCGAGGTGCTGCTCTTTTGAAGTTGCTGGGGTTTCTCCTGGGCTGGGTCTGTCCCTGGAATGTGGATTGGGGCGACCAGTTGGGCCAGTAAAGCCCTTCCTCCAAAATGAGTTTTTACTGAAAACTGCGAGGAGCTGTTGCAAGCACATTGACTCACTTGGTTTCTCAGCTCTTAGTTATGAGCTTGTGCTGGACAGTTAATTATTTGTTCTTGTGGAGGCTTTGAAGATGCAAAGCAGGCCAGGAGAGTGAAGTGTTATTAGCTCATCGTCTGCAATCCTTTTTTTGTGACAGAGCAATGAAGTCCAGGCTCAGCCTGAGATGCTAAACAACACTAAAATCTGAATTGTCCTCATGCCCAGCTCTCTGATTTCTCTGTTTTATTCAAGGCTCAGTGACTTTTCAGTGTAAAGCTCTTTAACATCAGTCAGGCAGAACTGGAGGGCTCAGCATTCCAGCCCAGGTAATCAGCAACAGCTCCAGGATTAACCTTACCCTGACAGGACACCAGGAAATTTGGAATTCAAGCCATTAATTTCAATCTTTCTACTTGTTTCCACTCAGACACAAAGGGAGAGATTGAAGACAGTTCAGGTTTTTTATAATTTCTACCCTGATGTGGGTGTGTTCAGGGTCAAGTTCAGCATCTGAGAACCTGAGATTTTTCCAGAGAGGAGCAAAATGAAGCAGCCCAGGAAGCCAGGAATGAGCAGCTGGGGATGACTGAGTACAGCTGAGGAGCTCTGATGAACTCTGTCCACAGGGAGCAGTTCTTGTGTGTCTGGCTCAAAGAGCACATTTAGTTCTGACAGTTTTGTTTGCATGTCTGCAAAGGAGAACTGGCCATGCTGCAGCTGAGGGAACTGCAGCAGCTCCAACAACTTCACAGCTGGGCACTGTTGCTGCTCCTGGCAATTTGGGATCTCACCAGAGGCACTTCAAAAGCTGGAGTGTGCAGGAATTTGGGCTGCTTCAAGGAACTGTGTGTCAGAATTGGTGCTTCACCTCTGCTGGCCCCATTGCCATGGTCTCACAGGCAGAAAAATGAGTCTCTTGTTGAATTCTGGACCATCCCTGAGCAGAAATATCCATCTGTTCGTTAGGGAGAGACGGCACGTGGGCTGTCCTGGTCACCCTGCAGAGCTCCAGCCTGAGGCTCCAGCTGGCCTGGGTGTGCTCCAGGGGCACCACAAGCCCTGTGTGTGGGAAAAGGCCCTGCTGAGTGTGAGCCTCAGCCCCGGGCACGTGCAAGGGCCTCAACATAAATGTGAATTAAATACCCAGCTGCTCCCAGGGCTCGCTCCTCACTGCAGGTTTCACTGATACCATCTCCCTGTGCCGAGCCAGACCTGAGTACTCACCTTCCCAGAGTCTTTTATGAGTTCTGTTTCCTGGTGCTGCTGGACAGAAATGATTAATTGCTCTTATCCCTTGATACTAGGATGAATTCGCAGTATTCCTTGTTTGGGGAACAAGACATCTCCTTTTCATGGCCTTTTGTGACTTCTGGCACCAGTTCCCAATTTCCAGCTCTCATTTCAGTGCTGGCTCAGAGTCCAATGAGAGGCAGGGCTGGACAATCAGGTGAAGCTTCCTTTGCTACCCAACCTCTGTTTGCACTGCTGTGTCTGACCAAAGATAGGGAAAGCAGCCACAGATTGCCAAGGAAATGCAGTTAGAAGGGTTTCCACAGAGTTTGAGCACAAGGAATATGAGTCAGAGCACTCAGGATTTACAGAGAAGTCCCATAATCCTGGCCATAAAGATGCATCACCCTGCAGCACAAGGGTGGTGCTGAGTGTGCCAAGCTTTTCTCTGAAGGCTTCTGCTTGCTAATAAAAGAAAGCAAAAGTCCTGGGTAGGGTAATGGCTGCAGGAGGAGGGAATTTCAGAGGAATGGGGATGGCAAGACAGGAGCTGGCAGCACTGCCGTGGCAGGAGCCCCTCAGGAACAGCAGAAGCTGAAAGAGCCCTGCAGAGCTGCCGTGGTTCCACCTCTGTTGGGCTGGCAGCAGCTTCAGCTCCTGGCAGAGACACAAGGGGTGGGTTGTTTGTCATCTCAACCTGCCAGGACAGAGCTGCTCTGGCTTCCTGGAAAGAAGATTGTTCCTTTGCAGGATCAAGTTTTAGAGTGGGGGTTCTGTGCCTGTGCTTTCCCAGAAGATGAAGAGTGAGGTTTGGGCCACTCTCCTGTGCCTGAGCATTGGTTGTCTTAATCTGCACTTCCTCAGCCAGCAGTGGGAATAGAAAACTGTTCCTTTGCCCCTCCATCCACCTCTGCCTGGCCATGAGGTGAACATGCTGAGCAGTTTATTTCTCTCCACTGGCTATGAAGGGAACCCAGAGCAACTATCTCAGACTTCAGTGTCTAATTTTAAACTGTCCAGGTGAGGGTGGGGAGACCTTCCTGGATATGGTTGAGCTCAGTTTATGGACAGGTATTGGTGGCACCTTAAAAAAAACAACCAATACTGCAATTCCATCCACACAGGTGCTGTGGGCATCCTCTGCTTCCACAGCAGGCACGGCTGCCCTGCCCTGCACCAGCACTGCTCACACTGTTGGCACATTTGTCCTCAATAAATTATGCTTGGAGACCCCTCCAAGCTCAAAAACACAGAATCAAAGAACTATAGAAGGGCTAGGGTTGGAAATGACCTCAAGGATCATCAGTTCCAACCCCCTGCCATGGGCAGGGACACCTTCCACAAGACCAGTTTGCTCCAGCCAGGTGTCTGGGGGTATCACAGAGCATCTGAAGTTATCTGAGGAGTTTTCTGCCAGGATTTCCAGGAAGGAGGAGGCACAGGGATGCCTGAGCTGCCTCTTCTGCAGGGAGCTGTGGAGCCAGCTCTGGACCAAAGCAGGTCCCCCATGTTAATGGCCTGGGACCTTCCCAAACCCAGCAGAACAGACACCCATGGACCCAAGCAGGCACCTGGAAAGGAGAGAAACCCACTCCTGGCTGGGAATGTTGAAGGAAAGAGGCTATCATGGTGCCAGCCCCTCTGCCTACTGCGGTCCCAGGGGAGGGTGACAAGGTGGTGGCAACAGCCCAGGCATGGGAACCTCATGTTCCTGGTCCTCCTGGGAAGGAGGAGCAGCCCAGTGGCACGTCCAGAAACATGGGCAGAAATAGCCACAGAGCCCTCACAAGGGGATTGTCCCTGCAGCATCTTCCCAAAGGAAAGCTGGCTGCACTCATGATTTTGGCCCTGTTCCTCCTCAAGGCTTGGCCCCACGCTGTGCTCCTGTGGTGAGCAGCTCAGCTCTGCTCTGGAGGCTGTGGAGGGTCTGCCCTTGGGCAACTTCTGGGCAGCCTGTCTTTCCCTTTGGATAGTCCATGGAAGGTGCCTGTGGCTCTGCTGCTGCCAGGTCACGGTCACCACCCCGTCCTTAGCACAGCTGTGGGACTGCAGGATGCTGCACGAGTCCCCTGCCACAATCTGCTTCGGTCCCCCAGCTCAGGGGGAGGGGAAAAGGGTCCCTCCCTCCCTCCCTCTGCCAGACCCCAGGAGATGTGGGGGACAAAGCCCAGCCCTGGTTTCTGGGGATTGCACAGCCCCACAAGTGTGCTGGCACTTCCCCCTGCAGGGATGGTCCATGGCAGGAGGGTGGTGGCAGGAGACACTCATCGGGAAGATATTCCCACATCCCGTGCTCTTGGCTCTGTCAGGACTGGGCTCTGCTTGACCTGTCCCAGGGCAAAGCTGAGCAGTCCTGCCCATAAAGTAAAGGTGTCTGCCCATCCCGTCCCATCCCATCCCGTCCCATCCCATCCCATCCCATCCCATCCCATCCCATCCCATCCCATCCCATCCCATCCCATCCCATCCCATCCCATCCCATCCCATCCCATCCCCTCCCCTCCCTGGAGACCTGACAGCCACCATCAGCCTATTACTGCCTCAATCGCTGTAGGAAAAGCTCTTCCCTCCCTCCCTCCCTCCCTCCCTCCCTCCCTCCCTCCCTCCCTCCCTCCCTCCCTCCGCACTCGGCTCCATCCCCGCTTTAGCCGCAGTTCCCAGCAGTGTGCTCCCGTGGGTCTGACCCTCTCGTGTTTGCCCTTTTCTTGGGAGCCTCTCCAGGCTCTGCCTGCTGCCGTTCCCCTGCTGCAGGGTGGGGCAGTGACTCAGCCCCAGCGGCGCTGCTCCTTTCCCACGCTGCCTGAGCCTGCGGAGATGCTGCTGCTGCCCTCGGGAGCTTGGGGCGGGCTCCAGGGGCAGAACGGTGCTGGGTGTGGGATCTGCTCCGTGTACCAGCGAGCCATCACTGCAAATACCACTGACACTCCGTGAGGCATTTCCTCCTGGCTCCTCTTCTCCTGCTTTGACACATCCTGTGGGAAATCATTTCTGCGTGGCTTCTGGCTTACCCTTGGGAAAAAAAAAAAAAAAAAATATTTGGGATAGGCACAGCCAGTTTCTCATTGCACAGCCAAGAATGACAGAAGACGTTTAAGAGATAAGCTACTGCCTGGGAAATCCAGGGTCCCGCTGAAATCCTGCCAATGACCCTGCTCCAATGATCCTTTCCAGTGTGTTTCTTCCTCCTGGAAGGAAACAGGAATCAATTTTCACCGTGGGTAAAATGCGGTAAAGAAAAGCTGAGTGTGGAACTCAAAGGCTCCCAGATAGTCTCCAATTTTTCCCTTTACATTTTCTGAGCATTTCTTTCAGCCCTGGGAAAATCAGTGGGGCTGATTTTCCTGTTCTGCCAGGAGAGATCCTCGTTGATTGAAGCAGGAGTTACCTGTACTGGGAGAGAAAGAGGCTTCCTGGAGAAGGAGTAAAAAACATTGGCAAAAAAAGCACTGAGATACACAAAGCAAATCTCTGCTGCCCTTCACTGGACAGCAAAGGCTGAGGCATCCACCACACTGAAACTTGGCCTGGAGACCCAAAAGCAGTGACAGGGACTGCCTGAGCTCAGCCCTCTCAGTGAGATCCTTGCCTTGTGAGGCTCTTTGTGGAGAGAAGTGCCAGAGAAAGGCAGGAGGAACTCTCCTTCTCTGGGAAAGTATTTGGGTTTTGCATTGCCAGGAACATACAATAGATTTATGACCTTTTAAAATTTCCACCTGCTTTTTTTTCCCATGGTCTTCCCCAGGGAAGCTAGACCCATCCTGGGCATGAGGGGATTCTTCCCTGCTGCCCAGCCTGGGGGGTTTTGGCTGCTTTGCTCTTCCTCTGCAGAAATGCAGCCAAAGCAGGGCCCCTGCAGGCTCTGCACCCACACAGTGCCAAATTCTGGGACTGCTGCCGGAACTGTACTCAGCTCTGGCCACCTCCCACCTTTGGGATACTTGAGATCTCATCCAGGACCTGAAATATTGGCCAAAGTGTTGATCAAGACCAAATCCGTTTCCTAAAAATGCCTGTCAGCACTTCCACCTTCCCAATGACATTCCCTGGTATCCTGCAAGGATTCCGGCAGTGCTCTTTTTGTGCTGCAGCTTTCTTGGTCTCCATCAGCTGGGATGAGGAGGCTGGGAGCACCAGGGATCTCATTTCTGCACCAAGGATCTCATCTCATTTCTGCCACCACATCCAGGAAGGGGTAAGAGGGAGGTAATGACATCAAAACCTCTCATCAAAGCCTTTTCTGCATGAGAGGATCAAGCCGCAGAGAGTTGTGATGGGAGTCTGAGAAGCATTCCTGGGGCTTGGAGAAGATGCCACATCCTGACAAACTGCTCTCGATTTTCTTTTTCAGGAAAATGTTGCTCTGGATATCTCTGCTGCCCACACCCTGATGGGGATGGTGCTGTGAAGGCTCAGGCTCAGTTTTCTGCAACCCAGCAGTGCAGAGGAGAGGCTTCCTGGTGCTGGATGAAAAGGACATGGCCCTGTGCTTGGGATGCCTCCTGGGGTCCCTCAAAAGGCTCTCCTGAGACAAAGACAAGCTTAGGAAGCACCAAAAAAGGGGCCAAGAACAATCTGGGATCTGTAACAACTTCTGTGCAAGATCCAGTCTGCAAGGCTGGGTTAACTGTGGGACAGGTACAATCGGGGCTGTACAGAGGAGCCCAAAGTCCTGCCTGCTCCAGGACTGAGCCCCTGTGGGTCTGCTGCCCTCTCTGAGGCAGCCCCAGCTCCCAGAGGAGCTGCCCTGGCTGCGGGTGCTGGGGGGCTCTGGGTGCCAATGCCAAACTCCGGTGCACAGGCAGCCAAATGGGACAGGGCCTCCTGCCGTGGGCTGCCACGGGTGTCCCAGAGCGTGTCCTGTGGGGCTGTGGCACTGCCACCGTGTCTGCCCATGGCGCCACGGCAGAGCCTGGCACTGCCACCGTGCCTGCCCATGGCGCCACGGCAGAGCCTGGCACTGCCACCGTGTCTGCCCGTGGGGCCACGGCAGAGCCTGGCACTGCCACCGTGTCTGCCCGTGGGGCCACGGCAGAGCCTGGCACTGCCACCGTGTCTGCCCGTGGGGCCACGGCAGAGCCTGGCACTGCCACCGTGTCTGCCCGTGGGGCCACGGCAGAGCCTGTGCTTGCCTTGGTCCCACACATCAGCTGGGAACGTGAGACACAGGGACTTTGCCGAGCCAGTTTGTCCCAGCAGGAGCTCTGTGTGTCCCTGCAGGAGGTGTTGGTGCTGTGGGCTCCTCAGGGCTGTTGAGGTTTCTGGCTTGGGCCCGGTGCCCTGCAGTCTTAGTTTTGAAAGACCGTTGTCTGCCAAGGAAAGCTAGAGCCTCCCTTGGAATGGAGAATGTAAACCCCCTTCCCTCCAAATTATTGTAATTTTGCAATTAGGGGCTTTCAGGCAAAGATATGGAATAGGTGTAACAGTTCTTTAATATGAATTTAAAAAAAAAAAAAAAAAAAAAAAAAAAAAAGTAGAAGTACAAAAGAACAAGCAAGGTAGCAAGCAAAAATCCTGGAAGAAAACCCTGACAGGATCAGGAATACGACCTGGCACCCTGTTGCTCTGGGTGTTGGAAGCAGCCCAAATAAATCCTCCTAGAGTAACAGATGTGGTTCTGTGGAGCAGAGATGGTCCTGTAGAAAATCCAGTGCTGGTGAGATGGGTCTGGTCTTCCTCCGGGCATCCAGTGGAAAAACTGGATCCCTTGTGTCCTTCAGCCCCAGTTTTTATCTAGCTAGGAACAACTGGCTCCTCCCCACTGTGTGGAGCATCTCCCAGTGGGATGATGGAATGTGTCATGTCATTGGTGGGCCCTGATGGTCCATTATCAGAAGATGTCCCCCTGGAGGATGGAGGGGTGGTGGCAGAGATAACAAACGCTGCCCCACCTGGGTTTAATGGCAGAAGCAAATTGACACCTGCCCCCCTCCCCCCTGGAGTAAGGAGAATAACACATCTCCCAAAAAACAGCTTTCACCAGATGAAACAGAATACACATTTTTAGGTTATGTAATCCAATACACGTGCACAGTTCAGGGTGGAATCTGGGCCATGGGATTCTCTTGCATGGGAAGTGGTGTGGCCTGGGAGAATCGGGAAGTTCTGGACCCATGGGATGGAATCCATGAAAATGAACCGTGGGGTCTGTCCTGAAGCGTCACAGGCGGAGAAAAGGGATTCAGACATTGTGCTGTGGGTTGGGAAGGGGCTGTGCCAGGGGCTGCCTGGCCGGTGGGATGAGACTTTGCTGGTAGAACCCCATGGATTATTGGGGATCCCAGGGCTGCAGGACCTGTAGGGTTTCCAAGGATTTAGTGCCTGCTGTCTTTGGGACGGGTGCTCTGTAGCATCCATTTTCTCCCCTTGAATCCTGCTACAAGTCCTGTTATGCCTGAGCTAAATCACTGCATCCGTGACTGTTGGAGCCAGGCTCTGAGGGGACCAATTTCACAGCACAGCTGAATCCCATCTTGGTTGTCTTTTTCTTGCAACCTCCCTGTAGTCTTTGTGCGTGTCCACAGACCTCCCTATCCAAAAATGGGCTTTTGTCATGTGTCCACGCAGGATGCAGACCCCAACAAGACCCAGTGGTTTCTTGGGATTCGTTTCACCTGCTGCACGTGGACAGAGATCCCAGCATGTGGCTGTGTGTTGGCTCCACTGGTGAGCAAGAATTCATTTCCCAACTGAAGGTGTGTTCTCGACTACAGGACTACCGTGATGTCCTGTCTTCCTCCAGTGTCCAGGAAGCTACTCAGGAATGGACAGTAGGACTCACTGCATTCCTTGTAGACATTCCAGATTGGGTAGACGCTCCCTCTCCCAGCCTGTCATTGATATGACCTTTCTTAGGTGTGACTTCAGGTGGGATTCATGCCTGAGGAAGCTGCAGACTGGAAATCCCCAGCTGGTGATGTTCGTGATGTCACATTTAATCCTCGCAAGGACTGTTGGATGTGCTGCTCCTTAATGGGCTTTTATAAAACAATCACTTATGTACCACATTCAAAGCCACTGCTGCTGTGCCAGGGCCCAGGAGCAGTCTGAGGAAGGAGCGATCACAGCTGAAATACAATTAGGTTTTGAAGGGCTGTTGAGTCCACCCAAAGCTGGTTTAGACATTTGGGTTTGGGTGCTTTGCCTTTGTGCTTAATCCTTTAGTGCTCACCCACCCTTCAGCAGCCTGAGCAGAGCAGCAGAGGGTGCTCCTGAAAAGCAGCTCTGAGCCACGTGCAGGGAGCGGCACCTGTCCCTTGTTCCTTGCATGGGCTCACACAGCGTGCCCAGCCTGTCTGATGGGCTGCAAATCCTCTGTTCTTCAGATCCTGGCAGTGGTAGAGGATTATTCCTCAGCCTTGCCTTCAGTAAATACCAAACACTGCTCAGAGCTGAGTTCATTCCCCTTTGCCAGGTGTCTGCTTTGAAGAATCTTCTGAAGGAGATCAAGAGGTGCTGCTTCCTTATTCCCTCTGTGAGGCTGCTCCAGTGCTTGTACACCCCAGTGTTCCCCAGCACTGGGAACAGAAAGTCCTTTGTTCATCCTGCACTTCAGCTCTCCCCACGTGCACTGGGCTCATATTCCTGCAGGGTCTGGTGGAAAGACCAAATCCTTTGATGTTGTCAACAGCAATTCCATGGAGCAGGCTGGGAGTACCCAAAGGGTGCAGATGCAGCTTCCAGTTTGGTGCTGATTAGCAGGAAAATTCTGGGCTCAAAGAAGCCTTCATATCCACCACCATAGGCTCATCCACCAAAGCAGGAACTTTAGAGGGAGATTCCAGGCAATGTGGGCTGCATTCATCATCCTGAAGCTCAATCCCAGCACATCCCAGTAGTGAGGAATTCCCTGAGGAGCAGCAAAAGGCAGCTGGCCTGGGAAAGCAGCAGGAGAAGTACCAGCAGGTGTTTTTTCAAACAGCTGAAGACAAAAATAGGAAAGGCTTCACAACCTCTTCCAAGTTCAACAAAAACTACAGTGAACCTGCCAAAAGCAGTTGAAGGAACAACCAGCTGGAGTCAGAAGAATGAGCCAAAGGGTCAGAGCATCTCCCAGCAGAGGGGAATGACCTACCAGGAGACTGCAGGGGCTCAGCGTGTATCAGAAGAAGGAGCACTCAGGAAGGAGAGGAGCAGGGAAGAACAAGTATTTACCTTTTCCAGTTTGTGAAGCCTGTGAGAAATGGGGAGGATTCCTACAAGCTGCTATACCTGAGACATTAGTGACGTTCCTGAGGATGGAGGAATGTCTGTGGAATTTTGGGGAGCTAGAGACCAGTAAGGAAAGGGAAGTAAATTACAGACAAACATCAGCACAGTGAAATGTTAAGTGATACATACTGGATGAAATAATCTTTTATTTTGTGAGATGGGCATGCAGGTGACTCCATGGACCATTCATGGCCGGCCCATCCCAGTGATAGCTCAACAAAGACTCCAAGGGAATATCAGGTATGGGGGGGGACGGAGCAGAGATCAGCAGGGGCTGTGATGTCCCAACACAAGCCTGGGCTCACTCACCCTCTGCCCTGTGTGTTGTGGGCTCCTCAGCTCAGGAAGGAAATCATTCCATTGGGAAGGGTTCAGAGGAGGTCACTGAGTGTCATGAGCTGCTGCATCTGTGTGAGGAACTTCTCTGAGCTGGGCCTGCCCAGCCTGGCCCAGAGAGAAGCTAGGGAGGATCCTCTTGCTCTCACCACACCTTTTAAATATCAGAGCCAGGGAGCTTCAACCACAGCTCAGGTGGGGCAGGTCCAGAAGAAACGGAGGGTTTTTCCCTGCCACAGCCTTTCAGCAGTGACACAAATGGTAATTAACTTTTTGATGGACTGAAGTGGTGGCTGTGAAAACTCTTGGGAGAGAAACCCACTGAGGATGAAATCATGGAATCACAGAAGACTCTGGGCTGGGAGGGACCCAGAGGGATCACTGAGTCCAGCCTCTGGCCCTGCACACACCCAACGGTCCCACCCTGTGCATCCCTGAGAGCCTTGTCCAAGGGCTCCTGGAGCTCTGGCAGCCTCAGGGCCGTGCTCATTCCCGGGGGAGCCTGGGCAGTGCCAGGCTGGAGAAATGGGATTTACAGCTCTCTTGCTCCTGTTGGTTAAGGCAGAGCAGTCCAAGCCGATTCCTGCTGCAGGGTAACAGGGTTTTCTCTGACCTTTCAGACCTTGCTTCTTGCCTAACACTGGCAAAACAACCAAAATAAAACCATCCAAATCAGAAAGCTTGAAGAAATTCCAGCAATTTTTATTGATTTCAGCTTTTCCAATGAAGCAAATACATACAGTACAGCCAAAACAAAACTCCGAGACATTTTTCTCACATACCTATATCTTACAGAATAGACTGTAGAGCTATGGACTGGTAAGGCTGAGTTGGTCTCACACTGCTGTGTGTTCAGAAAGGAATAAAACTGCCTTTGACTTGTCCATGAGGCTTCTGAAATGCTGGGGTGGGATTGTACACACACAAAATAAACAAAGTATTTATAAGAAAATAGACCAAAAAAAGCTCTGCTGTGCCCAGGACAATGAGGCTGATGTTTATTAACACAGCTGTTGTCCAACTGCTCCTGTTCCTGCTGCTGCTGCTGGCCACACTCCTTCCTCCTCAGGAATTCTCCATCCCTGTGCCACAGACCTGCCCTGTCCCTGTCCTGGGGTGTGCCCTACCCTGGCTCTTCAAGGAGCAAGGAACAGGAAACTGTCTCATCAGAGAGGATGTCACAGTTAAAATCATAAAGTACCTCCCCAGAATGAAAAAAATTATCCTGGAGGTGAAAACAGCATTGATTTACGTTGGAGGGAAACTCAATGAGCTCCCAGAATAGCTGGTTAAGAGGAACATCAGTTATTCCACTGTCTGATTTTCCCTTCACACAGTTGGGCATCAGTCACTTCACTGACTTGGGTGGAGTCTGGTGTCCAGATTTTAAAGAGGGACTGAGAGGAAAATAGAGGGTATCAGACAATTTCCTGGGCAAGATCCAGCTGCAGAACAGCCCTGGAATGGCATAATGGTTGTGACTCCTGCAGCCCACAGCTCTCCTGACTGGGCTCTGTCCTGAGGTTTGCAAGCAGAGACAAACGGCATCCTAAAAACAGCTCAGTGGGAGGAATCTCTCTGGTGTGCCCAGCTCAGGGCAGGGGCAACATCCCAGCTGGGTGAGATTGCTCAGGCTTGTGCCCAGTCATGTTTGGAAGAGCTTTGAGCATGGAGACAGATTTTAGTTCTATCATTTTGTCAGCTTTGGAAAAAAAAAAAAAACAAACCTGCCATAGAGACAACTGTAACAATGGGTTTTGCAATAAAATTTATGTGAACAATCAATCAGTCTCCGGAAGTCCAATAGTAACTAATGAAATCTCCAGTAAATTTAATTTTAATTAGATACCTGTACATTTAATTGTGAGCTGATTATCAAAAAGCTACGGCTCTTTGTGCCTTGTACAGTGACTCAGTAACTGCATTAAGGGTGAAAGCAGCTGTACTGTTTTAAAATAAAACCTAAAACACAGCCAATTAGAGTGAATTTCCTCAATATTCCATCATTCCATCTTGTAGCTCTGTTTCCCCAATTAATTTTCCAGAGAAAAACATTCACTCCCAGGACTTGTGTTGGACGTGTCATTACAGAACAAAGCTGAATGCAAAATTGCACAGAACACTTTATACCTGAACTGAACCAACCCTGCTGGATGCTGCAGCCCTTGGGGACATCCACAGATGGGTCCTGTCCAAAGCATTTGGAACATTTTGCATCTGGGAATCCACACTGAGCAAGGGAGCTGCTGGGGGGGTGGAAGGGCTTTGCCCATGGGCTGGGGCTCTTTGCTCAGTTTAAACCCTTTTAGAACACTTCTGTCCCACTGGATTCTCCTGGTTCTGCTTCTCCACTTCAAAAGGGGTTTTTTTCCCTTTCTCATTTGGCTGAGCTCAACACAGAAAGCTCCTGACTGAACGTGGGCAGAGTGGCTGCTCATTAAACTGCAGAAGATGAAGCCACCCCTTGTAGCCCAAGAGGAAAAACTGCTGGAAATGACCTCCCTCTATGGGCAGGAGCTCCCTGTGCTCCAAACGGGGACCAACAAGGGCCACCTGGAACTGCAGCAGAGCAAACCCAAACTTCACTAGGGGGTCTTTAGTGGGCACTAATCACCCCATGGGTGTGAACTGAATATCCTGAGTCCCACCAATTTAGGAGCCTGACACTTAAAATGAGACTTCTTTTCCGTTTCCAGGCTCATGATATATCCTTCCCAAGCACCTCCTAAACCCCTGATATTTGAAAAACAGAGCTCTGTGTCCCTGCACCCTTTGAGGAATAACCTGCACAGGCAGCAAACACAGTCTCAGCTGCTCCTTCCCTGTGAGTCTGAGCTGTGTCCCCTCCACGGGAAGGGTATTTTTCTTCTGGGGAGAGGAGTGTTGTGAGAATCGAGTTGCTCTGAAATGAGCTCAGCAGCCCCTCATCGCAGCCTCAGTATCACAGGCAGATTAATGCAATGCAAGATCCAAAGAAAGAAAGCATTTCCAAACCTGGCATCACACAAGTGCTCACATTCCTTTGCACATTCATACCAGTTCTTTACACTGATCAATAAAAACAAAATATTTTTAAAGGGGCCACGTCCCTCCCTTCTTTTATTCCTGTGGCAGTCAACGATTCCAGGTGGAAAACACTCGGTCTGTCCTGCTCATCTTCTCAAATGCCACCTTTGTCCAGGTAGAGTCAGGAACGGGAATTGTTCTGGTGCTCAGAATGGATCAGGACCTGGGAATGTTCAAGCTCTGCTGTGTCCCAATCGTCCTCTCACAAACAGCTTCAGGGAAGGGTGACTGAGGCCTGGGAGAGAATCTGCAGGTGTCAATTTGCTTCTTGAGATAAAGAGTTCATGTGACAGGAAAGAAAATGCTAACAATTATCAGAGAAAAATCCTAAGCAGAGAAGAAGCCCTTGTTCATAACTGTTAGGAATAATCAGCCCTGGAAAGAAGAGCATCCTTGTGTGTATCTGTTAATAACGGACAGGTGCAAAGGCGGAATTTGACCTAAAATTGACATTTTTTTGTGTTTGTGGATAAAAACATGTTGTGACAAATTTTTAGCATGGCAGTATTTGTTGCATGGTTAGGGTGGAGTTGGAATAAAACCCTGCAGGGGGTTAAACTGCACAATCACCCTGACTTTGGGTGGAAAACAGGAGACTAAGCTGGAGGAAGATCCTGCTCCCCACGTACGCTCTGCGTGTGCTGCCTGCACACACCTCAACATCACACCCAGAGTTACACAGACACACTCGTGGCAAAAAAATAATTATTGACATCAAGAAAGTATATAAAAGTCCCTTCTCCCCCCTAAAAAGAAGAAAATGCTTAAAAATATCCATGTCATCCACATGAAATCCACGTATTTGGTTTGCTTTACAGTTGAGTTGAACTCAGAAACTCTCTACATCTTTAACATCCTAAGGAATCATGGAAGTGTTGTTCTTCCTCGACATGAACCAACTCCAAATTCTGAAATGGAAAACAAAAAAATAAAACCAAGAAAAAGCAAAACCCCAGATAATTAGAACATTCAAGAGACCTTTTCACTACAGCAAACCCCAACTTTTAATCTTTTCTCTGAGCCTGGCTGCAGTTTCTCGGCTGCCCATAGCTTTTCACCCTGGACTTTCACTCTCCTCAGAGCCCCAGTGAAAACATCCCAAGAGAGCAGGAAGTGAAATTCATCCCTGGGCAGGGGGAATGAAGGGGCTTTGGCACTGTTTTCTCTTGGTTTGATCACAAGGACCCTGCTGGGGAAGGGAGCAAATAATTCCCTCTGCATTATCTCAGACACTAACCAAGAGACCTCTGGTATTTTTAAAGTGCTTAAAGTTTTTCCCTTCAGTGGGAATCATGAGTGAAAAGCGCCTGATGGGTTAAATTCTCATTTCACACTGAATATAAACCCATAATGATGCCCTGGAAATTCTGCCCATGGTTTCTCTTCCCTGCATTCTCTATTGGGATATTCAGTTGACAGAATGTGGTTCTCAGCTGTGACCTGAGGTTGACAGGTAGATTCAAACAATTGCTAAGGCTAATGGCTGAAGCCATGGATGTGCTGGAATTCACTGCACATTACTGTCTGGATAACACTGCTCAAAGTTCAGCAGCAAGGGCAGGGAGAATCCAAGGAAGAACCTCACCTGTGAGGGTTTGGGAAAATGCACTGAATCAGGGATTGCTTGGCAAAGGAAGGGAGAGGCACAGCCAAGCCCAGCAGCTTTGTCTGTCCTGTGACATCTGTGCTGAGCATCTCCAAAATGCACAGCTGGGCAGTGGGGGCAACATCTGCCCTGGACCCAGGGACAGCACAGCATCTGACCTCTCATAGAAACAGACTGGGCTGGGAAAATTTGGGATGAACATCTCACAAACACACTTTTGGGTGATCAAAAGTAGCAACAATCTCAAAGGATTCCTGTACCCCAAATCCACCACAAGGGCTGTGTTCTCACCTGCAGCCTGAATGTGCATGGAGAGGCTCTAAAATCTGGAAGAGAGGGTCCTGAAGGTCGTTCCAGCTAAAGATCCCATCATATTCTTATCAAACCCTTGCTGAAAAAGCAGAAACACAAAGTACAGTGAGTGCATATCAGTTTTTACACTGAGAGCAGGTATTGAGCAAAATGTGCCCCATTCTCAGCCAACCTTCTCTGTCAGCCCTCTGGGTACCTTTGTCACCCTTACTGATGAACTCCATAGAATCATGGAATGGTTTGGGTTAAAGGGACCTTAAAGCTCCTCTCATTCCACCCCTGCCATGGGCAGGGACACCTTCCTCTAGACCAGGTTGCTTTTCTTTACATTGCCTTCCATCATCCCAGAGCTGGACCCCTCCAGGTTTTTGGAGGCAACATTTATTTAATCATTCACTGAGTACTGTTCCATTTAGTTCCTCATCCTGAAAGAAGAGCAGAAGTCTTTGCAGGATGCATGTACCCCTGCAGACTCCCATCCTCCTCCCCTGATGTTTACCTCTGCAATAAACCTCTGTGTGAACACCAGAGTGACCCTGTCACACCAAAATGAGCTGGCACGGGCTGTGAGCAGAGTCTGGCACAAAACTCCCCCAGCTCCTGTGCAGAGGACTGTCAATATGGGAATAGAATTTGGATGCTCTGCTCCTGCCTCCAGGTGCTCCCCTTGATAGGGATTCTTCCTTCTCTTTAATTGGCCTGAAATCTCTGCAGATGCTGCTGCTCTTGAGCTGGAAAAACCCAGCTTGTATAAAGAAAGCCACTGGGAGCAGGAGCTGGGAGCTGGAGTTGGGGGCTGGAAGCTGGCTCAGTGCCTGCTTGGCTCTGCACTTTACAAGCTTCTGTTGCAGAGAGGAAAACAAATCCCAAATACACCTCTTGGTTTGAAGCTTACCCTGACTGCAGGGGGATGTAACCACAGGACAGGGTTATGGACACAGAAGAAATGGGGGGAAAGAGAGGAGGAACCTTGCCAGGCACCTGCTGGGACCCGCTGGGTAATGAAGGGAAACCCCTAAAGGAGGGTGAAACACCCAGCGTGTCCCAGCCCAGAACGAGGGGCTGTGCTGGGGAGTGTTTCAGCACCATGCCCAGGGAGGAAGGTGTGACACACGCACGTCACCATCGGCTTTTTTCCCCAAAGTGAGTCCCAGCAGTGACTCCCTGCCACCTGCTCACATCCCCAGCAGGTGCCCAAGTACCCCAGGCTCCTCTTGGGCCCTGCCCTACTGGATCAGGGCCTTTACCAGCTCCCCACTTCAGCAAGTGAACAACCCAGGGCTGTTCCTGACCCCCAGAAGCAGGAGTGTTGTCCTTACCTGCTTGAGCACACTCTGGAGCTCTCTGTTGGACCAAAGGTCTGTCAGGAGAAGCCGAGCAGCTTCAGCCGCTTTTGGACAGGAGCTGGGAAGATGAAAGCAACAGAAGGATTATGGCAGGTGCAGAGCAGCACCCCACAGACACTGCTGACTGCCTGGGACAACCCCATCTTTAGCTGGGAGCCTGGCTAGCCACAAACAGAACTGCCAGTAACACCATTCTGCTCTCTCAGCAATATTGTGTGGCAACCACTGTGACCAGAGCAGGGCAATGAAAGAGAGGGGAGGATCTGAGTGGGAAAATACATACAATGGAGCTGAGTCCGAAATTTGAGAGAGGGAAAGAGAAGGGAAATTGTGCCAACCCTTTGCTGCAGTCTGCAGGGACAGCATGGGTGGATCTCCTGGGAGGGGGCAGAGGAGCGGGCTCAGAGCTGTCTGGAGAGGACAAGGGATGGGAGTCTTTGCAATAACAACGTCTGCAAGCAGCCCAGAGCCCTTACTCAGCACAAGGGAACAGATACTTGCTCACGTAACAGCTCGAAACCATGAGTCATCGCAGGACCTTTTATAATTTTGGAACATTTCATACCCAGATATCCCCTCCCTGCTGGCTCCCATCACTGCTCCCGATCTCCTGGGCCTCCTCCTGGCTCTGGGAGACTCCTGCTCTGGGTTCAGGGCAGCAGCCTCAGCCTGTCCCACCCAGGGCAATGGAGAGGGACAGGACCAAGCTCACGACCCTCCCTGTCTGACACAGCTCCACAAAACCTTGTGTCCTCAAAAACAGTCATCACAACATTCCTCAAAATAGTCTCCAAAAGCCTACAGGAAATGGGACCAGTTGGTCAGGAGGAACCTTGGACACTTGGAGTGTGGGAGGACAGGGATGGAACCACATCCAGTAAATTTTGGGGCATTTCCCTAACATACACAGCAGCTGTTACCAAGGAAATGATCAAGTTAACTTGGTCATAAACTTCAAAGGTGTTGTGCAGCTCCTGGTGTTGTGTGGAGGGCTGGAGGACAGCCAGCAATTCCTGAGCAACGTTTTGGGACAGAAAAAGCAGGTTTTATTGCCAGCTCTCTTCTCAAGTTATAACCACACTATGTTCTGCCACCAGAATGACAATATTTTAAAACATTTTTTTGGCTGAAATGTTGTCTGTGGCTGAAAAGCCATTAAATCCCTACAAACCCAAGGGTAGCTGTGATCAGAGGGGCAGAGCATGAGCTGAAGTCTCTCTTTCAAGGATTTGTAGTGAGAAGTTGTTTCTCTCTTCCTAAGCCAGAGTAATTTAATCTTATTTTTGCAATAATTTACTTTTAATGATGCTAAATACATACTTTTTGCCACTATGTCTTCAGAGAACACCTCAGAAGTTTTCTATTTGCAAGCCAAAATTGCCATCATCAGTACCTGAGTCATTTATGAATTCAGGCAGAAGAATTTCTAAACTCCTCGTCTGAAGAACTGGCACTGACTGTTCCATTGACTGCCATAATTGAGGTATAAAAAGCTCAGTACGAGCTGCTGGAGCTGTGATGTCAGCTTCAGTAGGTAAAGCAGCATATCACAACAAACAAAATAGCGTGAATGTAGTAGTGGGTAACATGGAGCAGAATATCAAGGACAGCTGATTTGGGGAAAAAATTCCCTAATAACAAATTGCCTGAAAATCAAAGTCGATTTTAAGTACAGTCCGTCTTTTACAAATAGAATTATTCATGAAAAATTGTGGCAAGGTAGTGAGGGAGATGTCCCCTGGTGGCAGCGGGAGGATCATCCAAAAACTACAGACTAAACATAAACATAAATATAAACAATCAGAAGGAGACGGTGGAGAATGGAGAGAAACAGAATGGGGGCAAAAAACCCAAGAATGTTGTCCATAGATATCAAAAAATGAGGAGAAATAACCCTTCTTCAAAGGACAGAAGTACAAAGAACTTCATGTGTGTCACTGAGAATGCCAAGGAATTCTCACAACAAAGATTTCTTCAGGATGTGAAGAGATTAGGAAATTGGTATCAAGGTTCAATCTTTGGAAGAAATGGGAAATTGGAGATGTATGGATGAGAAGAACCCTCTGGCACACAGAATGATCAAGGGAAGACCTGAGTTTCTCGAAAGATTAATTTTGGTGAAATGCTGTGGTGGAATTGAACTGCAAAATAAAACTGCAATAGCAATGGTGTGAAAGGTGAAGGAACAAAGAGAAACAGAAGTAAATCCATGGTAAAGGGATGAGCTGCAAATGTGATGCCCCAAAGCACAGGGAAAGATTTGGGAAAAGCTTTGAGTGCAGCCAGTAGAATTAATGAGGAGAATTTTAATTTAATTAGGGAAATGTTGCTTGAAAATGAGCAGAGAAATGTTTTTCAGACAGCTGGAGAAGAAAAATCAAATCACACACCCCAATAAATCAGGTCCAGTGGGTTGATTTTCAGAAACACCACCAAAAATTGAAGGAAATATTTGATATTTTGGCAACTTGGATTAAAAATGAAGAGTGAAGGAACCTCATTTTTGATGAACCTCATGTCACAGAAGAGAGCATCTGCAGGAGACACAGACAATTACTTAATTGGGATGCTCCAGGAAGAAGAAGAAACCACATCCATCAGATAAACTGCTGAACTCTTTCTGCCTTTCAGTCAGAATCCAGCTATGAGAAACATGAGGAGAAAGAAAATGGGAAGGGAGGAGAACATGGGAAAGGGCAAGATCCATAACTCACGGGTCTGGAACCTGGAGTCTCTTTCTAAGCTATAACTCTGAAGTTGTTTGAGCAGGTGGAGCTCTTGGGTTGCATCTGGTAATGCAGTGAGAGCCCAACTCAGAAACACAGGGCAGGATCAGTGGGGGGCAGAGGAGACACAGGGAGGGACCACCCAGACCCCAACCCCGGCCTGGGGGTCAGGGAATGTCCACAGAGAACTGAGGCAGATTAACAGAAAAAGCTGCAAAGTCCTGACAGGGTGCAAGGTGTCCTGGTGTCCTCGGCACTGGGTGAAGCCCTGCTGTCCCCTCTCTCTCTGCTGCCTGAGGTGCTGGGAAGGAAGAGGTTGATGACGTGAGACTCACACATTCAGAACCACAGCAGGGATCTGGGGGCTTCAGCCAGCCCCCAGGAGATGTGGAGACTTACTGATTTCCACCAGGGAGGGGGAGGCTCTTTCTGATGTAGGACTGGACATATCCCACCCTAATTTTTCTTGTTTATCTTCACTGGTGACACGTGACACTGGGAAAATTTCACTTTGTGACCTAGCAAGTATTCAAAATGCCTCCAGCTTCTGCTCTGCTGGAACAGCCTGAAACAATACAGCTTTGACAAGATTATTCCTGGGTGGAAACTGTTCTCTTTTTCTTTTTCCTTAAGAACTGAACAGCATAAAAATCCTTGGGGACAAAAATGAGTAACAGAGGAAAAGGAACAACTCAAGTTTTGGACATTGTAAGAACTGGAGAGTCTCTTGGGAGGACTTTGTGATCCAGGCAGGACTGGAGACATCTCCAGAGTTTGGTAACAACTCACAGTTCAGTGAGTCACCCCCAAAAAAGCTCATTCCCAGCAGTCAAGGCAATTAAAGTGTTCCCAGCCCAGATTGTGCAAGGCTGTGCTGGAGCAGCAAATTACTGAGCATTGGTCAGAGGGAGCCACAGTGGGACTTCAGCACGAGTAAACACCATTCAAAACGAGGGCTTAGAAGAGGGCTGGGTGTCGTGGTAATTGGTCTCGTTGGAGAGTGGAAGCAAATAAAAGCAGCAAATAGAGTGATGCTCCTTGGCCCAAGCCCAAACTAAACAAGGAAGCCCCATGTAATGATGGAGAGTGTCTCTGCCATAGAACAAGAGGTGGATTGGAAGAACTTTATCAAAGGATGATGAAGGCATGCAAATGGATTTTCACAACAGAAAACAATGGGTTACTTGTCTAAGGCATTTTAAAACAAAGACAGATGGCAGGAGAGATGAAAGCCTAGGAAGGAGAGAACATGGTCAAAGATAATGGAAGTTTAACACCAGTTTGTCCAGAAATGAACATAGAACTTGGCAAGGCTTGACAGGCTTGTGCTGCAGGGAATATGGATAACAAACACAACAGAATTCCTACCACCAAACCCCAAACCCAGGCCTAAAATAGAAAGAGGTAAAATATGATGAGATTGCTCAGCTGGTGTAAAATACAGGACTAGACCAGGGAGATACTTAAAATAATTCCTGTCTGTGATCCCCCAGAACTGCATCTTGAGGAGGATGATTCAACAAAAAGATGAACAGATTTGCACATAAAAGTTAAGCACAATCCTTGTGTACCTGCAGTGTTGAACCTCAGACCTAACCTTCAAGGTTTGAGGGAAGCCCAGGAGCCAGGAAGTCACTGACATCCCCTGTTCTGAGGGCTGGAAATTTTCACAGATGAGAGAACCCAGAGTGGTTTGGGTTAGAAGGGACCTTAAAGCCCATCCGGTCTCATCCCCTGTCATGGGCAGGGACAGCTTCCACTAGCCCTGGTTGCTCCAAGCCCCATCTAATCTGGCCTTGGACACGTCTAGAAATGGAGAAGCCACAGCTTCCCTGGACAACCTGTGCCAGGGCCTCCCCACTGTCATGGGGGAGATTTTATTCCTAATATCCAGTATAAATGTCTCCTCTTTTAGTTTGAAACCATTCTCCCATGTCCTGTCACTATCTGCTCGTGTAAAAAGTCACTTCTCTTCTTTTTTATAAACTCTATAAGTACTATTTTTAAAAGACTTTAAGATGTTGGTGCTTCAGTTCTGTTTAAAATTTCCTAAAATTCAACCAGAAAATTCCAGAGGCCTCTTTGCAAATTCCACCCTGGCTGGCTCCTGCCTATTTCCAAGCAACCAGTGCTGAGTATTTCTGCCCACCAACATGCCCAATTCCTTTACTGGGAAGGAATAATTCTCTACTCTGGCTCCCAAGGGTGCTGGGAAGGCTCTGGGGTCAGTCTGGATCTGTCCCTGCCCCTGCCTCATGCCCCACACTCACCCATTCCGGCACAGGCTCACTACATTATTTATCAAGTTGCTGGACAGGTAAGACTTTCCCAGGTGGGGGTTGGACATGATGAGGTTCCTCAGAGTGTAACAAGCTGATGTCATGATCTCCCCATAGCTGCTGGTGTTTCCAGACTGGAACGACAGGAGACGGGATACATCTGGGAGCACCTGGTGAGCTAAAGAGGTGAAGGAATGTTCCAATCAACAATTAAACACAATCTGGCACAAGTGAATGATGCTATTTGTGTTAACACCAAACTGAGTTATCTCTGCAGGGAGCCACTGGAAGTGTTGGACAGCAATTGTATCATTGGCGTCTGTGGATTTTTCCAAGACAAAACAAGGGCTTCAGGCCTTTGGAAGGGCATGGGCCCTCAAGTCCAACTCAGTTCCCAAAACACTGTCACCCCCTGGTGCTGCAGGTTTGTCGCTGTCTGTAAAGCACAGCACGTGTCACACAGCACTGGTGACCTTGGGGCCAGAGGCAAGGACACTGCTCTTCCCAATACTGGAGCTTGGCTAGGCCTCCTTATGGGGCTTACAAAACGAGCTGGGCAGACCCCATGGAGCTGCAAGCTGGGATCCAGCGTGGGGGAAGGACTTACCCATGGTTTTGTGGAGCACAGGGTGCCTGGACATGTTGCTCAGCAGAGAGGCCCCAGACCTGACGACCTCGGAGCTGTTGGACTGGAGCAGCCGAGCGATGCGGGGCAACCCCTTCTCCTTCAGCCCAATCAACTGGCTCATGGCATTGGACATCTGAGGGACAGCAGAGATGTCCATAACTTACAGTGTTGGGGGAGACAGCTGGGATGATGGTCAGGGCTGGAGGAATGTGACTGCATCATAAAATGAGCACTGTACAACCCCTTCTCCTGCTGCCATAATCTCACTTACTCTGTCAGTTTTACCTCTCTTCCCCACAGTTATGGGAGCCTGGGGAAAAGGAGGCTCTAGGGGGACCTTCTGGACCTCCCTGATGGGAGGGTGCAGCCAGCTCTGGTCCCAGAGAACAAGGGACAGGATAAGGGGAAAAGATCTCCAGCTGTCCCAGTGGAGGTTTAGATTGGATGTTGGGGAAAATTTTTCACCAAAGCAGTTGCCAAACAGTGGCACTGCTATCCAGGGCAGCGGTGGAGTCACCCCCCCTGGGAATGTTCAAAAAATATGAGGACAGGGTACATATTTTAGTGGGCTAGTGGTGAACATGGGTGAACTGTTGGACTTAGTGATATTAGAGAGCTTTTCCAAGCTTAATGATTCTATTATTCTGTGACATTTGAAAAGTCAGCCTCTCATCTGCTGTGATGCAGAACAGTTCTGCTGTTCTCTAGAGCCCCAGTGGAGCAGTTATCATTCAACTGACATTCCAAAAGCTGGATAAGTTTTGCCTTCATGTCCATGTTCCCCTCACCCTTCACAACCCCCTGGCAGCTCCCTGGTCTGGACCTTCACATGGCTCCCTGCCAGGCCACAATGGGCTGTTGGGGAGCAGGAACTGATAATGGATGGCTTTAAAAACCACTCATCTTAGATGTGATCTTGTGCTGTAAATGTAGAAGGCCTCAGTATGCAGCCAGGACAGATGAGTTCAAGCACATCCCCCGAGTAAAACTGCCCTTATTGACAGAGCTTAAACTGAACTTCTTAGCTACTGTCCCACCAGAAAGGCTGCTGGAGACACATCCATCAACAGTGACATGGGAATGGAGAGAAGGGGCTGGAAAACAAGTTCCCTGTTCCACACTCACACCAGCAGGACTGGAGTGTGTAAGGTATGGTTGAAGGGCACTCAGAGCCACCCTCTCTGAGCTAAAGGATCACAGCAAGCTCCGTAAGCTCATCCCCAGATTCCCTTTCCATCAAATGACAGCAAACTCAGCAACTCCAGCCCCAGCTCTGAGCTGGAATGAGACCATTGAGGGGAGGAGCCACTTCTGCACATCCAGACAAATTTCAGCCATTCCGTTCCAGGAGGCTGAATTAAATTGCTCCAGCACTGTCAGAGCTGGGTTTGGTTATTTGTCCCTTGTGCAATCTTGTTGATTGTTGAAATTTTCTTTTTCCTGGAGCACAAAACTCCAGCCCCATTTCTCTGACCAGCTCTACCCATACATGACAGCATCTCTCCACCTTCTGGTTCGTGGCACTGCTTAGTTAAATTGCCAAAAGACAAAGTTTCTAATTATTTAGCATGGAAATCGTTGTGACAAAAGGAGATCAGAGGCGGCAGGTTAATGCCATCCCAGCAGGGAATGCTCTGTGTGAGTCACCCGTGTCCCTGGGTGGGACACTCCCCACTCGTGACACGCCTCTCCTACCTATGGAATCATTATCTCTTTATCTCCCCATCCATCTTATTTAAATTGGGATTGATGGAGTTGAGCACAAACAGACAAGTCAGGGGCTGTCCCAGGGGAGGCAGCCTGCGAGGACGTGCCCAGGGCAGTGACGTGTCCCTTACTGTGCCCCAGCATCACCCAGCCCCTGGCACATCCATCCACTGCTGTGCCCACAGGTCAGGACATCTGTCACAGCTATTTTACAGACAGCTCTGAGGTGTGGACAAGCCACAATCCACACCACAACCCACCCTGTCATTACAGCCACCTCCCCTTGGAGCACACACACGGGCGGTGGCTCAGCCCTTCTCCCGCCTCTCATCACATCTGGCTACGGGTGCACATCTGGGCTCACCCTCACTGCTGCCCTGGGGGAGGGTGCCAATACCAGCAGCTGCTGGCAGTGCAACCAACAGACTGGGGAAACTTGGAAACCCAGTGTACGGATCTGGGCTGGATCCTTGGGATGCTGATTGTACCCCCTCATGAGACCCTGAGTTTGGAGTTAATAAACATCCCACGGATGATCAAACACTATGGAAAGACTAGCTGTGGTGCCCTGAGCTTTAAGGAGGACATTTTCCTTTTTCATGGCTGAAAAGTGATGGTGGTCAGTGGCCTTAGAGGTCTTCCCAGCCTTGCTGACTTTCTGATTCCATGGAAATGCTGACACATTTGGGTGCACACATGTGGAGGGGAGGGAAGCTCTTACCAGCCCTCGGCTCGCAGTGAGGTTCTGCAGAGCTCCAGCACAAGCTTCCAGGGTGGCATCCTTCTTGCTCTGATCCATCAGGGACAGGTAGGTGCGGATGGCATCTGAGTGGTACAGCCAGCTGGGGCCTTTGGGTTTGAAATCCTCCTCAGGAAGGGGGACCCCATACTCATCATTCTGCAGACAGGAGAAACAGGGAGCTCAGATGCCACTCTTCCCTTGCAGCCCCTGCCTGGCACTGAGCACTGCATTCCCAATCCCTCTGCAGCACATCCTACCTCCAGTTTCCCACTCCTGCTGTTGAAGCAGCCTGTGAGAGTTTTGTCCATGTAAACGCTCCGGGCCATGTGGTTGAGCTGAGTGTATTTGTTGGGAACTTCAGCATCCAGGCGGTAGGAGAGGTTGTGCAAGATGCAGATGCAGTTCTCCACAGACTGCATCACCCCCAGAAGAAAAATGCAAACATCACGTTAGGCAGAAAACTATGGAGCAGCACTAGAGAAGACATGGACTGGGCCATAATCAGCTTTTGAGCACCACAGATGCTCCTTAGCCTGGTTCAGGGAGCAAGGGATGGGAGGGAAGGAGCTGGAACAGACATGAAGGAAGGATCTCAGTGAGGTGCTGACCCAGAGAACTTTGGGAGGTCTCACTTGCCACAGACAAGTTGGCAAATAGGAAAAGAGAGTGTGAGAATGGCTGGATCAAACGATGAAATTCCAAACCTTGAAATCCCCCTCCTGCCAGAGGTGACTTCCAGTGACATTCTCTGAGTCACAGCTACAGAGTAGGTGACACTTTTTACTAAGAACAGGCTTTAAGCCTCCTTTCCCTGGATGCCAGAGTGCCCAAAGGGAAGAGCAAAGGAGAATTTTGGCTGGATACCCATACCCAACACCAGAACCTCTGGTTATATTTCCAAAGAGCTGTGTTTTGTGTGTGCTGCTGGAAAGGGGCTTCCCGCAAACGCCATTCCCAAAAGAGGTTTGCTGAATAGAGGGAATTCAATTTGAGGGTTACACCCAAAAGGTGTCTACAAACACTTTTTTGTCCAAGGGAAGTGCTGTTCACTAACACAGCCATAGTCACAGTCAGAGGACTGGCAGAGAGATACCAGCTCCTGGCCTCCTGCTGAACATGGTGCCAAGCTGGGGATTATATTCTTGAGTCCCACTGGATGAGGAGATGTGGGGGGTAAAGAGCAAAAGATGGAGATTAGGATGCTGGAAGGTTCCAGGGAAGGGAAGGGAAGGGAAGGGAAGGGAAGGGAAGGGAAGGGAAGGGAAGGGAAGGGAAGGGAAGGGAAGGGAAGGGAAGGGAAGGGAAGGGAAGGGAAGGGAAGGGAAGGGAAGGGAAGGGAAGGGAAGGGAAGGGAAGGGAAGGGAAGGAAGGGAAGGGAAGGGAAGGGAAGGGAAGGGAAGGGAAGGGAAGGGAAGGGAAGGGAAGGGAAGGGAAGGGAAGGGAAGGGAAGGGAAGGGAAGGGAAGGGAAGGGAAGGGAAGGGAAGGGAAGGGAAGGGAAGGGAAGGGAAGGGAAGGGAAGGGAAGGGAAGGGAAGGGAAGTATCCTGGGGAATCAGGAGCCAGAATATTTTACTATTCTTCTGTGTTTGCTAAAGGAAAATTTTAAAGCCCAGCTCTACTTCAGGCCCAGAGCCCCAAGGACTTACAACCCTCCAATAGATCCCACTGGGGCTTGGAAGGACAAGAGCAGCCAGAGAGTCCAGCCACCACCTGTGTTTGTTAGAAAGGGATTTTGAGGCATTCCCAAGGTTGCAATTGTAAACAGCCTGGACAGCCCAGGGCAGCAGCTGGTACCTTGTCGTCAGGGCGGTTGGAGGCCACGCAGTTCTGGGCATAAGTCATGACAGAGTCGATCAGGCCAGGGTAATTCCTCATGGTCTGGCGCCCCATGTCTGCAGAGCTCAGGTTCCTGAGGAAGCCATCGAGGAGCACAGCAAGGGACAAGGAGGAGAGAGGGTGAGTCGGGATCTGTTCTGGCTATGGTTGTCACTGAATTCAGGGATTTTTTGGCAGGTTTAGCAAGGCTGAGGAACTGCTCCTGTTCTGGAGGCCTTTGGTGGGACTGCACCACTGCACAGCTCTCTTGTTGCTCTTTAGAACTGATTTCACCTGGAACATGTCCTGCAAGAAGCTCTGCATAGTAAACACCCATACTGGGACAGTCACGAGCAGGAGGTTGCCTCAGAGGCTCTGCACGTGCCACTCCACAGACACTGTCTCCCAAGAGGAGTTTCCAAAGGGAAGACTGGCTAAAGACTGTCTGGGGTTGTTGTGATCATCAGGAAGGTGCACAGGGTTCTAAGCACAGACCTACCCAGGGTCAGCAGCCGTGTCTGTGTGGGAAATGGGGTGGAGATGCTGGAGAGCAGCAATGGCTCTGGCCAGAGGGACTGACCCATCTGTGAGGTTGAAATGGGTTCCTGGACAATGGCAGCTGTCAGGACAGCATAGTTTTTCCAGTAACAGGATATGGGTTTTGTTGTTTTGTTATGGTTGTTGCTTTTTTCCCCTATTTTATTGCCTTGTAGCTTGCAAATGAAAAACAAAGCGAGGCTGGCAGTGGTTGTGAGATATTCACTGCAGGCACTCCAGAACTGGATCTGATGTTCGCTGTGATTTGCAGCCTCCTCATTAACATGGATTCATCTGCAATCCAGAAATGCTTGAGCAGCAATGGCTTGGGCCCAGGGCAAATCCAGGGCTGTTCTCATCCCTGTGTTCTGATGTGGCAGGGCAGTGAGTCAAAGCAGTCCTGGCTCAGCCTTTGGAACAGGGGCTCCGGATCCAGCTCACAGCTTCCCTCACTCTCCCTGCTCCCTCAGGCCTCTGGAGCTCCCCTGCTGACCTGTAGCTGCCAGTCCTCTTTGGGGTGTTGGGCACTGCTGCCACAGGCTGGGATCAGTCTCAGGAGGCAGAGCCTACCTTCAGTTAAACTCCACAGGGTTGTTACAAGCTGCTGCCATTGTCTTTCCCTCATTTTAATGTGATATTTTACGGTGTTGGTAGGATGAGCCTTAAAGCAGAGCAGCTCATACCCGCTGTACCCCACACATCCGGAGCTGCAGCAGCTCGGGGAAGCTGCCTTCCAGGACTGGGAAGGAGGGAGCAGCACTCCCTATCTCCCAGACACGGTTCCCAGCCACAGAAGCTGATGGTATCAGGTCTCCAAAGGCCCTGCCATGATCAACCTCTCGTTTCATAAGCAGCTCCAGCTCCTGCGAGCTGCATGTCTGGGAAGGGCGCGGCCGGCGCTGCCTCCCTCGGGGAGAGCTTCCCTTGATGAAAGCACCTCATTATACAGGGCAGGTTTTTTGCCCCACTTGTTCCCATTGAGACAAGGAGCTCACATCCAAGTGGAGGAGGAAGGTAGGAGAAACAGCAAGTCAGGGCGAAGATCCTCTACAAAAGGACTCTGGCTTCCCGTGAACAAAATAAACTACTCTGGGCTCAGTCTGCACCTCCTGTTTCATAGCTGAACCTCCTGATGGAATGCGGCAGGAAAACTCCAGGACAATGGGACTGCTCTGTGCTAAAACAGTTATCAGAAGTGAGAAAATGCTTGTTTTCCCCACAAAGAGAATTCTGCCTTTTTGTCACCTAAACCCTAAACCAGTTTGTTTTCTCTTGAAGCTTCAAACCTCTAAAGGCAAAATCTGTCCAGTTTCCTGGTCTGAGCTAAACACTGATGGGTTTCAGTACTGCACAAAACAACTCACATAATTTTTGAGAAGAGACTTAGCAAGAACAAAATTAAAAAATAAAAAGCTAGAAAAGTATTTTACATGTAATTTTTTTCTGCACTTTCTCTTAGGCAGGCAAACTTTCTCAAGGAGAATTTTTCATTAACAAAATTGTAATGAGCATGAATTCAGCTCACTCTAAGAAGATTTAGATGGTTTCAGCTTTTGCCCACAGACACAAGTTGCAGTCAGTCCCTGCCTGGTGACTCACCTCAAACACCCTGTGGCATTGAAGAACACTTCTGGGTCGATAATTTCTCGTGTCCTGTTGCAGCTGCCATCAGACCAGCCCGAGAATGGGATGATAACACAGTCTGTCAGCACGGGCAGAGCCTCCTGTATCAACTCTTCTTTTAGTTCATCAGTGGAGGAGAGGTTCCAGAGCAGTCCTAGGAAGGAGGTGGGACACAAGCTCAAGCACAGGGTAATGTGCATTAGGTACTTTGTTTAGGTTGGGGTGATTCCAGCACCAAAATCCTTCTTCCTTTCACCCCTCAGAGCTGAGGGTGCAGAGGCTGCCTGAAACCCCAGTCCCTGTCTACCTCCATGGGAGACAGGCAGAATGGGTCCATGTGAAAGTAGGCATTTAAGCATCCTCCCTCCTCCCAAAATTGCTGTTTATTAGGTTGCAGAGGACAGCATCTCTACAGGGATCTTGGAAAGGCTTGCACATAAAACCTGGGACACGGCTGAGAGTGACCTGCACCAAAAAACTCCCATCAATTCCTCAGGCTAAGGTGAGGCAGCAGTGAGAGAACCCAGCCAACCCTACTTGGTCTGGCAGCACCCTTGGCCATCCCTGGGAACAGCACAGGGGGCAGGGAGGCATGGGAATGGCAGGGTGACCATAACGGGGAGGGGGGACCTGGGGCAGGTGTTTCCCCAACAGGCACTAAGGAAGTGAGGAACCCTTATGGAACATGGAAGGGCCAGGACCTCCTCTGCCTTCTGATTTAGGTCACTCTTTGGTGCAAGAGGAGCAGAAACCCCCCTCTCTGTTCTAGGGTAGCACCAGGGCTAAGGAACCCAGGCAAAGGGAGCCTGGGCCCTGCCGGGGCTGAGCAGACTCTGGGTACCTGTGAGCTGTTTCTGAATTTCAGTGTTCCCTGTCCTACGGAGGAGGCTCACACACTCCCTGATCCCGTTCTGCCGCCGGGTTTCGATCTTGTTGGTGGGGTTCTTGAACACCAGGTTCCGGAGAGCTCCAGCCGCCGCCCGCTGCACATTCTGGTTCTGGCTGCGGAGCAGCTCCACGAGCTTGGCAATGCCCCCCAGCCGATAGACCTGGCCAGGAGAGACACGGGACAGACACGGGACATGAGCATGGAGCACTGGGAGAGACACAGGACGGACACGGGACAGACACCTGCCATGAGCATGGCACCAGGACACACACGGGCCATCAGCACAGAGCACAGGACACTGCTGGGACAGGGACAACCAGAACTGCCCCAGCAGTGCCAGGGGTCAGACAGTCCCTCCTGGGGGAGCTGGAGAAGCAGAGCTGCCAGGGAATGAGGGCCAGAGATGATAAGTCTAATTCAGGCCATAGGTCATGAGCACAACGCTCCTGGCCTGGAGGTTGGAGCCAAAAGCTTAAACTGCAGGAGTGGCTGTCTGAGTAATGGTCATGGACAGAGTCCTTTGCCAATGGAAATGTGCTTCTGCAAACTTTCACCCACCTCCACAGTTTGCACCGAGTGGAAATGCTGCCCTGCCTATGTGCAGAGGCCATTTATAGCCATCTAATGACATGCTGTGGTCATTTATCTGCATCCTGAGATCACAGGCTGAGCTCAGAGGATGGTCATGGCCAGTGTCACCGTCCTCGAGGTCAGCCAGAGGCAGTGGAGGGAGCCCAGACCTGCAGGACACCACACAGAGCTTTGAAGGTGAATCCCTGCAGCTGAGCTCTCCAAATGCTGAGTGTTCTCGCTGTGGGATGTGCTCTGCACCGGCCACGATCCCGCCCAGAGCCCATCCTGGCACAAACACCTCCTGGGCTGAGGTTTGCTGACAATGGACAATGAATGAGCACCTTTCAGGAGGGAAGGAAAACAAGCGTGTGCTGGGGATGAGTCATGGACCTGCTCTGGCATATCTTTCTGGGAAGGATGAGACGGCCCAGTGCTCAGAGAGAGTCTGCAACGGTAACAAAGGGTGTGGCCATCCCACAATCGGCCACCTAGATGTGGGCTGGGCACCTGCACTCATCCAGGTGCAGCCAGGGCACAGGGGCACAGCCCCACACCAGGCCAGCGCTTCCAGCTCCACTGTTGTGCCAGGACAGGCATAGACTTTTCACCTCTAAAGGGTTGGCATCTCAGTAAATCCAGGGTGGGGATAAACTTCAGTGACATCCTTCCTGCAGCAGAACCATCCTTCAGTCTGCCTCCTTTGCCACATGTTGGCAAAGGAATTGAGGAATAAGAGCATCAGAAAAATAACCTGACTATAAGAACAGCTTCTCTGTGGTCAAGTATCACAGAATCACAGCGGGGTTTGGGTGGGAAAGGACCTTAAAACTCATCTTGTCCCACCCCCTGCCATGGCCAAGGTCACCTTCCACTATTCCAGGGTGCTCCAAACACCATCCAACCTGGCCTTGGACACTTCCAGGATGGGGCAGCCACCGCTATGGATGTGCAAAATTATCTTTCTACATGATCACTAATTAACCCATTGGCTCAGGGGGCTGCAATAGTCTGGAAAAGGGCTGTGAAAAAGGTTGGCAAAGGGCTGCAGGGTCACTGACCAATGCCCAGCAAAGATCACAGTGGGACTTAAAGCAGCTTTTTGTGGGTCTGACTCTGCAGCATTGAGATAGTGGAAGATTGATGTGGAACTGGGTGCAAGACTGATGTGGAACTGGGTGCAGTTGCCCCCAGAAGAGGACACTGCATGGCAGCTTCCACACTGTCAAATCCCATCACCCTGTGCCACAGCAGCTCGTGGTGACAACAGGAACAGTCTCCTCTGCTACGCAGAAATTATTCCAGCATTAAATCCTGACCAACTGCTGTTGTGAGAAAGCAGTCATTAATAGGCGAAAAATCTATTTAATTAATACCTGAGCCTGAATAACAAGGTATAAAGCACCCTCATGAAAACCAAGGGAACCTACAGATCCTTGGCACTAAGGAAAACCAGTCCCATCCCTCTTTTGTGCCATCAGCCCCAGTGTGGCAGCGGAGCACTGGAGGAGTCTGCTCACCTCTTGCTTGGCAGACTCATCCTGGAAGCAGGTGTGCTGCAGGTAGTAAGCCCCCATGGCCTGGTACTTGTCATCAGAGGAGCACAGGAGCTGGATGGCCTTCTGGATGGTCATGGTGCCACCATCAATCTCGTCACCGCAGATCCTGTGTCAAAGAAAAATACGGAACTGGGTGGGTGCTCAGCCAAGACTGCTATGTCAGCACTAAGAATTATTGGGAAGGAATTGATGATAAAATATCATCACATTGCCACATACAGCACACAGTGCACCTCTAGTGGATTTCTCTGTCTTAAAGAAAGAGGTGGTAAAAGATGGAAAAGACAGTGAAGAGCACTAAGGGTAATAAATTCCAGATTGAGTCTATCTACAAGCAAAGGAGACAGAAAATGAAAGCTAGGTTGAGGTGGTGAATGTCTGATCATGTCCAAAGTGTAAGTTTAACGAACAGAGACCCAGTTCATTGTTCCCCAAATAAAGGAGTGAATGGACAGGAGTGAAACCATCCACCAGGTTGTGAGGATAAGGTAACACAGGCAGGTGGTTTTCCCACAGCTTTGATGTGAGAGGTGGTAGAAGCAGAAATGCGAGAGCAGTTGATGGTCTGAGGAAGCTCAAGCATATCCCTCAGGAAAAGACCTGTCTGGAGTGATGGGATGGACAAATAGGCAGTTTATGAAATGCTAATAATAGCTCTGAGACATCCTGCTTCCAGGGGATGTTCACACTGGCTGTCTCCAAGCTCTTATAAAGGCTGACCACTGTCTTCGTCCCTGTTAGAGGTAAAGAATGTGCCTGCAACTCCAGAGGAAGGACATGAATTCCTCTGGCTTGGGGCAGGACCAGAACCTTGGGAGAAATACAAACATCTGAAGGTTCTTCCACTTGTTTAGAAATGTGAATGTCCTGCTCTTTTTGGTTTGCTCTTATTCAGTACCATCTGTGATGTTTTAACCATATAAAATTAGAAAAGGGTTCAAACTTTCAGGGGGGTCTGAACTGCAAAACTTGTCTGTGCTTCCAGTTATAGAAATTAATGTAATTGAAAGTTCCTGTCTCCTCTCAACACCTTTGCAGCTGAATCCTGCAGAGGCTGCATGGGGATCTCAGCTCACAGCAGCGGTGGCTGCATTAATTTACAAAGTCCTGGACTGAGGAGAGTCAAACCCAAACTCCTCTTTGGTTTTACTGTCAGCAGTGACAGGATGCAAATGGGAAAGCTTCAGTAGCAGTGGATGTGTGAGGGCTCTCCCAGGCCAGTGAAGTCATGGCTGTGCCTGGCTGATGATGTTCCTTGGGACTGATGGGGAATTTTACCTGGAGATCTGGAAATCAGTCCCTGATTGAAACACATTTATTTATACACATTTCTGCTACATGTCATACTAGGGAGTGATTCTGTAGAGGGGCTGCTCATCTTCAGACAATGCCACAGACCAACACAGCAGAGATTTTCACTTGGTTCTTTAAATGAATCCATCACATTTGAAGTGTTAAATTTCACCACGAGACAGTAACACTTCCAGGCATGAGACAGACAGAGCTGATTTAACTGCACCAAAGAAATGTAAAGAATAAAGGTCTGGAAAGGATATTTGGTCAGCAGCACTTACAGCGAGATAAAACATTTATCCTTATGAATCCAAGGGTTCCTCTTCACACAGCATAGAGCAGGGAGTAACATGCACAATTCCACAGGGAATTTCACACAAAAGGCAGCGTGAAGGACTCTGGTCTCCACTGCTCTCACTGGCATAAAGTTACACCCAGACTGCATCACTCATTCAAGGACCTGTGGAGTCAGTGGAAAGCAATTGGTGCTTCCAAAAACCACTTTGCTTTGTGTCTTGAACATTTTTTCCTAGGAAAGGAAGCCCTGCCCTCTGGAGACACCTCTGCCTCTCTTGGTATGCAGGAATGAGAGACAACAGTCTGGGGTTGGACCTTAAGCATTCCATGTCTAAAGCTGGGTGAACCTCATTCCACTTTCATTTGTACACTGCAGTAAAACATCACTTCCTCATAAGACTTTTCATCAGTTTGAACCTCTATCAAAACCTGGCACCACGGAACTTCCATTAAACTTGCAACAAGCAGACACAAAACTGGAAAGACAAAGTAAACTAGAAATTATGGAGGTCCAGAAATCCTTGGGTTGGATCCAGGATGTGATTTTCTTTGAGGTTTTTTACATACTCCTGAGACAACTGAGCTGAGAAGTGATGGATCCTGCACCAGGGAGGGGCTTCTCCCTTGGGAAATGGGACCTGGACTCGAGGTGAGGAAGAGGGAAGAGAGGAAGATTGGTAAAAAATACCAGGTGAGTGGCCCTGTAATCATAGTCATCTATTTCTCTTTATAATTATTGAATCAGATGCACTTTTTCTGAGACAGAAGGGTGTCCACTTCGTCCAGCTGCTCAAGGAAGGCAATTTTCTTCACATCCACTCTATAGAGGGACAAGCCCTCCTTCAGCTGGGAAAACCTGAGGATGCAGGTGCAGTTCTGTGGGAGAAGATAAGGAAGGTTCCCTTTTCCCTGCTGTCTCCTCAGCAGAAGTCCACAGCAGGTCAGCAGCCAGGCTCAGTCACACTGCCCAGGAAGCAGCAGGGACTTCTCCTACCTAAGAGTAAAAGCACCTTGGCAAAGCCCAGCAAAGGGGAGATTGTTCCTCAGCCATTCAGAGATATTCCAAATCAGACCCACACTGTGGGAACAACAACTTGTTTTAAGACAAACTCTTGGACTGAGCCATGTCCAGCCTGGACAATGTGACTGGTAGGAAGAGCTCCAAAGGTTATCCTTCCACAAGAAAGAAACAGACTAGGAAAAGACTCCAGCCGGAAATGATTCAATGGAGACAAAGAAGATCAGATTCTGAAATGGAAGGCAAACAAATACTGAAGAGGATCAGTATCAGAAAAGGGCAATTTTCCTCATGTTTCATGAGCAGATTTTTTTGTGTTAATTCCCATCTAATTTTCTGTCCGGCTTGCTAGGGCTACGAGTCCCAAGAGAGGAGGAAGCCAGAGAACTCTTAACAAATTCCATTGTTCATTAATAAAATCAGAGTAGAGACTCTCAAAACAGTGTTCAGCACATCCCAGCATTCTTTCCCAAATAAAAACAAACCAAAATGAAGGTGCCTTTCATGGTACCCAGTTCTGCTTTCACTGCATGGCTTAGCCCTGAAGAATTAATGTCTTGATATTGATCACCTTTAATTATCCCCCCAAAAAAGAGATGGGTCAGAAAACACCCTTGGTACTTTTCCTGACTATTTCAATAACTCCTGCCCTTCTCCCCATTTGCAGTACTTCCAGAGAAGCTGAGCTTGGGAGGGAACAGTTGTAGGGGACAAACTGTCCCTGAGCTTCAGCCACAGCATAGACTGCAGCAGCTCAGCCAGGGCCAGGTTGGTGTCACCACAGCCAAATGTGACACTAAGAAATCCCAAAGGGTTGCCTCAGTCTTTACTGCCCCCTCCACAGCTGCCAACTGAGGCATCCAAGACCTCTGACAGAGCAACTCTGAGATGTTACAGATTCCCAGATGCCTGGAGAGACACTCGCTTCCATGTGGTCTCTAATGAGGTGTTTCAGTCTCTTTCTCCACTCACAGAGACCTCCAAAGGGAAGAGCGTCCACAACTCCCAATGGGGCCAGAGGTGAGTGTGGGTTTGCAGGTGGCCATTAAAGCTCCTGATCCAGATCAGCAAACCCTCAGCCAGGGATTGTCTGCAGACACCCAGCTCCCCATTCCATGCTCCCAAAGGAGAACACCCCCAATCCTTCTCCAGGGGTGGGATGAGTCTGGGCTCTCAGCCATGTCTCCAGCTCAGACATCTGGGGTTCCCTGAGATCAGCAAGAGGTGTTGGCTTTATTAGGGTGTAACTCAGGGACCTGTCTCCGAATTCAGCCCCATTGATCACTGGGCACCTCACCATCTCCTGAAGTGGTGTGACCAGGGCCACAGACACCATGGCCACCACCTTGCCCAGCCCTGTCTGTCCCACGTGGCCCCTGAAGCACAATGTACAACAGCTCTAAGCAGAACTAATACAATGTCAGTCACTGGTGGGCACAGCTTTCTGGTACTTCTTCCAGCTGGAGGGGCACAAAGACTCCAAATTTCCTAGAAGAATTAAATGTCCCATTGTTTGTTACTGCTTCTTATCATTGCTCCCCGATGACCAAGCCAGATGTAGAAACTTTTACCCTGAGTGGGCATAAATAATATCAATAACATCAATAACACTGCAACATGTAATTTAGCCAAAAGCTGCCTGCTCAGGGTGCTACCCTGTCACCTGGAGCATGCTGCAAGTGCCACCCAGCAGAGGAAATGGTTAAAAGTGGGCAGATATGGGTGGTCTCCACCAGCTGCTGAAATCACTGCTGCTGCTTCCAAGCGTGAAGGTCTGGGGGCTGTCACAAGAGATCAGGAAGGAAAAGGGTTCTGTGGAGAAGAGGGAGTCCTGGACACCAGGAAAACTCCTTCAGCTCTACCAGACTCCAGAGAGCTGCATTTTGGCAAAATGTGAGTGCTGCTCATTGAGAGCAGCCTTTGGGCAGGAGCCACTGGAACGACCCTGAATGTCTGAGCCCAGGCCAGAGGTGCTGAGCTTGGAAATGTTGATCCAGATATGACATAATGATTACCAAGGCTCAAGTCTCTGAGTGGTTATAGACAAGTATGTCTGGAATGCCAGATTCCCAGCATCACTGATGTTGGAAAAGACCTCTGAGACCATCGGGTCCGCCTGTGGCCGATCCTCACATTGTCACCCAGCCCAGGGCACTCAGTGCCACATCCAGGTAATCCCTGAGCACCTCTAGGGATGAGGAGTCCACCACCTCCCTGGACAGTCTCTTCCAATGTTTAACAACCCCTTCTGTGAAGAAATTCTTCATGGAAGAAATGGAATAGACATGAGAAGAGCCCTCTCCGCTCACTGACACAGGATCAAGACAACAGAGCTGGTGGAGGAGAGTTTTCAATGATGTTCACAACCTCCTGATCTGGTAAACAATGCAGAACTCAGATTTCATCACCAGAACCAACAATGTGGGGTGAGTAAATCCCTGCATCATGATTTAGTTTATCAGGAAATTGTAAGAATGACTTTTCCTGAAAAACAGTTCAGTGTTACACTGCTCATCAGGCAACTGGAAGAAAGGGGCCTTAGTCAGAGTTTCTGCTATAAGAGGGAGGACTCTGATGAGTATCAGTTATCAGAGGCAGCTCTTCCCTGCCTCACACAGCCAAAGTCAGTTCAGCGAATGGCAGCAATCCCATGATCAAGAAGAGTAGCAGAAATTATTTTGTCACCAAATGCAGAGGGACTGATCAGCACAGACAGTTTGACAGTTCTTGCACATCCCAAATTTTGGTACCTGCACACCACTCTCACCACTTGAGAACATCCAGTTACCCATTTTCCACTCACACCATCCAGGGAGACCAGATCCACAGCAGAGGATGCCAGAGAAGCACCTCTCTGGAGCCAGTCCTGACACTGTCCATGGGCAGTACAGAGTTTTGTATCACAGACAGACCCAGTGGATCACAGGTCTCACTGCAATCCCTCTCACAGCAATGGAAATCCCCCCATGGATCATCTCAGAAAGCATGGAAAGCATCCAGCTCTCCCCTGGCTCTTGCAAGCTGTTTGCAAACCTGCAGACAAGACATCCAACACATCCAGAAACAGATCTGCAGCACAAAAACTGAACACAGAATTCTCCATGCAACAAAGGCATAAAATCCACCTGGAGAATGAACAGAACGGAAGGACAGGGCCCCAAACTGGGAACTGGCACCGGCTGTGACCCAGCTGAGCCCTGTCCCTGCATGTGGAGGTTAATAATGGGGTACCTAAAAGCAAAACTCTCCTTACTCATCATTGGGGGAGCCAAGGGAAGATTGAAATCTCCAGGTGGAGAATCCTCCAGACACAACAGCCCTACACAGCAAGGAGAGCCCAGACATGTTCTTGATCCACCTCAGGAGTCCCTCCCCAACAAGAGCACACTGAGGGCAAGGCCAACAGTGCCATGCAAGACACTTCTGAGTGCTAAGAGTCAGCCAAAAGAGTAATTTTTCCGAAGAGAACAACTCCTTTGTATGTCTCTGAAGCTTTAAGGACAGCAGCTCTCAATCTCCTCCCCTCTGAGCACAGCTCCTGTGCCAGGTGCCCCCTGCACCAGTCCAGTTCTGCAGAGCTTCAGGCAGAGCAGGGGCTGTGCCACAGCCACATCAGATTGACCCCAGGGGACACAGCCCCAGATGAGCCCACAGCTCCAAGCCCAACTTGGAGCCTGACTTGGAGCCCGAGGTTTCCACAGCAGAACCAGTTCTGCCAGATGAACCGTGCCCCAAGCCAGGAGTGTGTAAATGGAGCCACTCCCTAACCAAGGGCAGCCAGAGCTGGAGAGGATCCCTCTCAAAACAGCAGTTCTCCTCTTAGAAAATGCCATCACTCTCCAAAGCCCTGACCAAGCCCTTGACCATGGTTTTGGCCAGAGCCTGCCAGGACTAATTGCTCCAAAGCTGTGTCCTCCTTAGGAGAAGGCAGCTGCAACCCTGAGTTCAGGCATTTGCCATACCTCCCACTACACTTTTCTGCTCTTCAGTGAGAAATTCTCTAGAACAAATCTCTCCCAGTTTGTGTAACATCTCTGGTTCCTGTCCTGAGGATTTACAGAACTGCTGACAGCAGCAAGCCAAGGCCATCAGTGCTCTGGGCTGGCCAAGGCTAATTTGGCATGTGTCAAATATGGAGTAACTGGGCACACGGGCAGCCAAGGGTTCATGATAACATTCTAATAGGGCAGTGAGGTTTCTTGGCATCCACACTCTGGGACACACCCTCCTACTCAATCCCAAAGGAGGGAGGCTTAACCAGAGTAACCTTGGACTCTCAGATGTGGAAAAAGGTATGGCTTGGCTCATGCTGCTGACAGGGAAGGGGATTTTCTCAGTATCTCCATCATCCTTTGGGGCAACAGCTCAACAGTTTCAGGCCTTTGGTGGGAGTTGTGTCAAAGTCTATGAGCACTGATAAACAGCCTCACACACATTCCTCACACAGTGGGAAATTTCTCCTTGGGACCAGGGACCACCAAGGAATGAGTCTGGGAGCTTTTAGGCTTTGTGTGACAAAATTCCCCCTTTGTCAGGAAGTTGTGAGAGTTTCTGGGCTGGTGCAGAGCAAGTCCTGTGTGATGGTGCAGCAGCTCTGGGGGCTCTTGTGGAAGCTGCAGCCCCTCCTTCTCCAGCTTTCACTACAATGTTTTGCAGTTCAAAGCATGCAAACCATGATCTTCCAAGACTTCCAAGACTATGGTTTGTGCAGACCAAGTCTCTTCCAAGACTGCAACAGAACATGGCTGGTGCTCCAGAGATGGAGGTAGCACAGGGCATTGGGGCAGCATTCAGTCGCCACCCGAACCGGGTGATTGTGGCTGGGAGCTCTGCTGCATTCACAGGTATATCCCTGGGAGGGTCTGAGCTCACTGCTGTGTTTTACATGCCCTGTGCTCATAGGCAGCTTCTACAAGAAGGGATCTGATGCTCAGACATGATGGACCATCCTCCACCCTTATATATTTCCTACCCCAAATGGGACTGGGTGCTCTGAAGAGGAAGGAATTGAACAGCTTCCACTGGCTTCTCTTTCCTCATTAGTCAAATTACTCCAATTAGGATATTTATTTCAATGTATGACTCAGGTTTTTTCTGGAACCTAAATCAGACCTTTTGGGCAAATTAAGCAGGGGCTGGGTGGAGAGAAGAGAGGGAAACACCACTGCTGAGTAGGCTCTCAATTCTGTTCTGAGTTCGGCCCTCAGGAACTGAGTCCTTCCAAGATGGGGGTTTTTTGGGTAAGTTTTCTGCTAGGACAGCCAGTTTTGGGTAAGTTTTCTGCTAGGACAGCCAGGAGAGGCACCCTGACTGCACACCAGGCCTTCTGCTCTTCACCTCCCCATCCTTGTATCATTGTGACTTAATGCCACCATAGACACTGAGCAGTTGTGTTGCCCAATATCACAGAGCTGCAGCAGAGATATCTGCACCAAGCCAGTCCTATCAGTTCCCCTCCACAGCCCAGGAAACAAAATAAAGCCCTTAAGAGTGACTCATCTGACCCACTTTGCTGCAGGATGCACTGGTAAGGGCTCTCCAGCAGCTGTAGGGCAGCTCAGGTGCCCGGTTCTGGCGGGCAGAGCTCCCCAGCACTGTCCACACTCCCTCAGGTCAGAGCACTTACCTGGAGCTGGACTGGGCCTGGCCATAGACCCCGTCCTGCTTGCAGCTCATCATGGGCTGTGCATAGACCACGTCGGGCTTGTTGCTTGAGGGGCAGGACAGGGCCCTCGCCGGCATTTTTTTACTGGTCCTGCTGTTCCCCTGCTGGGTGCTGCAGCTGCTGTAGATGCTCTGGCGGTTGAGGGTGGCCTTGTGCTCGGCCCGGCCGCCGCCGTGGGCCTTGCGCAGGGTTCCGCGGGGCGGCTCGCAGTAGAGGTCGGGCTCGCTGCGGCTGCTCTTGATGTTCTGCACGAAGCAGTAGTCACTGCCGGCCCGGGGGCTGCACACGGCCTTGCTGTGTGCCCGGCTGGCCCAGCCCTCCATCTGGCTGTAGGAGCTGTAGCGCCGGCTCTCCACGTCCCGCTTCAGCGTCCCGTTGTACAGCTGCCAAACACCAAACACAGCGGGTTAGGCCTGAGCTGAGCTCGGCACCGCCGGGCCCAGGATGGCTCTTACTGCGCTCCTGGACCTCTCAAGCATTTTCCTGTCCAAAATTTGTGGGAGGTTATCCAACCTGCAGCCCTTACAAAGGAGCCAAATCCCACCTGGGTATCACGGACACTGAGGGATCAGGATGTGGGACCCAGGAGCCGTAAAGTAGAACTGAAAGCTGAAATGTAACCCTGGCAATAGAGAAAATGCTTTATTCCCACCACACAGGGTCTAACTCACCCTGTAACTACAGGAGCTCACTGCACATCTCTCACCATCGTGGAGCTCAATGCCCCATTCTGACCTTCCAGCAGTGCTGGCATTTATTTTTATTTTCCTTATGCTCTTTTCTTCCCCTCCCAACTATTAGTGCCTTAGAAAGAGAATAAAGGGAGTGAAAAATGAGTAAGAAGGGATTCTTGAATCAAACTGTGCCAAGAAACAAGTGGAGACAATGAATATCTTCTTAGGAGTTACAAGGCGTGTAGTATCTGCTCAGATAATGGGATGTTCTGGGAACAATGGGGAATGTGCAATAAAAACTGAGATGACTAAGACAGGAAGTAAAAAAGAAAGGATAAAAGATGGTAAAATAAACCATCTACAATTAGCAAAACAAACAAAAAAAATGGCTATAGCTGCCCTGCTGTCAGTACAAAATGCCTTCACCACTTCACCAGAAGTCCTCCAGATTTGCATCAAGTTTGCCACTCCAGGACTGAATTCAGTCTTCTTCTGCAATGTTAAACTTTTGGGATGTCAGTGCTGGCTTGTGAGAGCCTGCAGAGTTGTGTCCCAATGAGAGACAACTCATTCAGATGCGTACTCCAGAAAGGAAGTTTTAATGCTGTTTGCCTCAGGATGCTGAGTTTGTACTTTGCATCCCCTCAGCAGTCTGGTGAGGATATCTCCAAGACATACAGCAAACAGGGATAAAAAGAACTGAGGAATAAAACTGTATGCCCCATCCCCCTTTGATTATCCTGGGAAAGCACATTCATGGTCTCCTGTTGGATCAAAGTGGTTTTGTCTCATCTAACTCTAAGCAGTGGCACTTCGGGTGCTGCTTTCTGCACAGGCCACCCAAGGGTCCCTTTGGCTGGGAGAGAAAAGTCAACACTGGCTCCTAATAATTTCCTTGTCATTGTGAAGAGCCTGTGCCTGGTGTAATAGTATATGTCACTGAAAAACAGATCCATATTTCCTAACCTAGAAACACTCCATGACAGAGAAATGGGAATCCTCTGCCAGCTCACCCCGAGTCCCTCAGCTCTGCCCTAACTCCATCCCAGCCCCAGCACATGCAGCATCATTCCTGCCTCCAACACTGGAGAATTGTCGTTATATTGATGAATTAAGCCAAATTATTTCCATTAACAAGCTGATGTTCAGGAATTCAGGGAATCATCTCGGCTGTGTCCCAGAGAGCTGCAGCAGTAACAGCTGAAACCCTTCCCAAGGGGCTCCCTGGCACCACCTGGATGGGTCTAAACCCTTTAGTCCAGCTCTGCTGATGCCTGGATCACTTATATCAGATTTTCAGGTGTGCATCTAAATAGGTGAATTGCTGCATGGGGACAAAAGGGGAGCAGATTCTCTCTGTATCTTCTCCAGAGGACACAGAACAAACCTGGTGCTGAGTTCAGAGCCTCCTACAGAGCTCCTGGGGTTTGGAAGGACAGATTGCAGGTGAAAAGAAGAGCCAGGGTGAGGCACGTCAGAGTAGAATGTGATGAGTGTTGGGGGCTCTCTGGCAGTGGAACAAATCCTCTACTGCCCAAGATAAAATCCAGGATGGCCACATACATAGGTTCTCTCCATCCCAGGTCTGCTTAGGATGCAGCACAAATGCAGCAACAGCAAATCATGACTTCCATGAAGTCATGATCTACCATATATGTCCTTCTGAGGTGATACCATTCTCATTTCAATTTCTTTTCCTGGGTTCAGAATCCTGAGGACAGTGAGGGATGGACATGAGTGCAGTGGGAAGAAGGTACAGAGTGGACTTTGTGCTCAGTGGAGCCACTTGCAGCAGCTGCAGGACAGAGAGCAGCTCGTTGGATGTGAGCCCTGCTGGTTTTCTTTATGAGTCAGTTTAAGCTGGGATTATTCTGTAGGGCTGTCAGAAGCTTGGCAGAGCTGTGGAGCCCCTGGGCATCTGCTGAAAGCAACTCAGGGAAGCCTGGAAGAGGAACTTGTTTATCTAAAGCTGGGATTTGCTCTGCAGTGCACTCACTGAGGGGAGGGGGGAGTGTGTCTCTGTTTATTCAGACAGAATCATGGGTTCTAGATTTCCTGCTGGCTTTTAGAGTGGCTGTAGCATGGTCCTCCTCCTTGGCAGCCCCGAGATGGGTGAAGCTGTTTGCAAAGATACCTTTCTGCAATACAGGAGCCCTGGGCTGCAAGTCCGAGCAGGTCCCGGCAGGGCGGGGGAGCCTTTTGCAAACTCATGGGAAAATCGTTCCCGTGTGATGTGAAGCTCATTACCAAAGGCAGTCCACGACTTTTATTGCTGATTCTACCAGATGCTTGGCTGAGCCCGTTTTAATCTCTTTCAAGTGGCACGGACCTAATTGGTATCTCAGAATTCCTTTTTGCAGCAGGAGCCTGATCCAATGGCTCCAGATCGATGAGGATTCTCCTGCCAGCTCTGCGGACCTCAGGCCTTGCCAAAGAGTCTATGAATCCCTGCATGGCCAGGGCTGACCTGACCCCTTCCTGGCAAAGTGCCCTGTCTGTGCCCTAGAGCAGCTTCCCCACACTAAAACCTAAATCTCTGTGTTGGATGCTGACCCAGCTAAGTCAGGGACTGTCACTTCTAGCACTGAAGCAAAGTGGCCAAGAGAATGGAATTCCCTGCAGCCATCAGTGAGACAGGATGCCCAGCAAGGAAGAAGGGAAGCACTCTGTGTCTGGAGAGATGCCATCTCTGAGGGAGAAGGTGATGCTGTCATACACTCTGTGGTTTGAAGAGCCACCTGACAACATCTCCCAACTCCTGCTGATGCCACTCCATGTGCAGGGAGCTCTCCCTGTGCAGAAGAGCAGCAGTGAAAGGAAAGAATCAACCTCTGGCCTTCAGACCTCATCAGTGCCCAGATTTCCTAATGCCATGAATTGCATCTGCCCACTGCCCATGGGTGTGTGCACAGTTTGCCATCCACACCTCTGCCCTTTAGGAGTGTGGGGAAATGCTGGGAAAGACCAGGAAGTCCCTCAAAGTGGGGTGGAGACAGAAGGCAGTGATTTCCTCTGCACTGCAGGATCTGAGAAGCATTTTGAAGGGCTCAGTCTGTCACTGAGGCTTCTTCCCACTGGAGCTGAGAAGTTATAGAAGCTTGGAATGTGACTCCTTCCAGCACACAACTCCTTGGCAATGTGCACTGGCAGTCCTGAAAATCATCCATGTCCTGGGCTCATCCCCCAGCGTGGGCTGCAGGGAGGGAGAGGATTCTCCAATCTTCTCTGCTCTTGTGATGCCCCACCTGGAATACTCTGCACAGTTCTGGTGCTCCAAACATAAGGAGGACAGGGAACCGTTGGAGCAAGTCCAGAGGAAGCCACCAAGCTGATAAGGGGACAGGAGCACCTCCCCAGTGGAGGCAGGCTGGGACAGCTGGGAATGTTCAGCCTGGAGAAAAGAAGGTTGTGTGGAGACCTCACAGCACCTTCCACGATCTGAAGGGGCTACAGCAAAGACAGAGAGGGACCCTTCATCAGGAACTGGAGTGACAAAACAAGGGGAAGGGCTTCAAACTGCCAGAGGGCAGGGTTAGGTGGGATCTGGGGGAGAAATTCTTCCCTGTGAGGGTGCTGAGGCCCTGGCACAGGTTGCCCAGAGCAGCTGTGGCTGCCCCATCCCTGGAAGTGCCCAAGGCCAGGTTGGATGGGTCTTGGAACACCCTGGGATAGTGGAAGGTGTCCCTGCCTATGGGTGGGTGCCAAGGGGTGGAATGAGATGATCTTTAGAGTCCCTTCCAACCCAAACCCTTCTGCAATCCTATGATTCTATGCTTCTGATTCCAGGCATTCCATCAGGCCCTGGCAATCCCCTGTGGCTTTAGGATGCAGGAGGATGTTCACGTGCAGCCAGGCCACCTGACATTCTGAATTTTAGTCTGAACTTCTCTCCACTGTGAAATGAATCTCTCTGTGTGAGGCCAAGCTTTGGGTTCTGTTCATTCATAGTCAGACAGGGAAGGCAGGGAGGGAGGAAAGGCACTGGAGGTGAGCACTAGTGGCACTGGTGCTCCTGTCAAGCCCAGGGAGGAAGTGCTTCCCTCCCTGGCAGCAGCACAGACCTGCCTTTAAATTAATGAGCATTTGTGGATCTCCAGTTCTCAGCCTGCAGTATGTTCTAGGAACAACAAGTGGAAGATCCAATACATGAGACAGGTAAACAAACATCTTTAAACCCTTATTTCAGCTGGAATAAAACTGGTTATAGAGAGAAAGCCAAAATGGCATTTTCCCAGCCATCAGCCATGAGCCCTTTTCTGGTTTTTTCTTCCATAAACCCTTTTGCTTGGCAGGAAAAGTCTCTGTCTTTCCCCTATTTTCCAGCGAAGCAGAAGCACGGAGCAAGGTGCACCAGCCCAGGAATGGCATCTGGATCCAGCTCTGCCTTCCCACGTCAGAGCCCTCCCAGAGAACTGGGTGGTTCTGATTCTGCATCTGAGGACGCCATCAGTTCATTACCTGCCTGGATGTTTTTTCCCTTGCAATTTGTTTGTTTCTAGAGCAGCAGACAGAGAAGTGAGGGCTCCGTATAAACATGTCAGGAGCAGGTTTCTCCCAGGCTGGAGGGCAAAGCAGAGGAGATGCAACCTGAGCAGGTCCCACCCTGAGTGCTGGGTGGGGAGAGCTCCTCACGCTCCTTGCGAAACCCTCTGAGTGCTGCTCCCTCCATGGCAGGGAGAAAAATTGCAAAACCAGCAAATATATTGTTTATCTATTTCTGAAGTGCTCCTTCCCACCTCTCTCAGGAGTTGCCTTTTCCTATGATTTTTCATCTCTTTTTTCTCATTCAGCTGAGATTTGTCTTTGATTCCGTTTGTTCTGGCCAAGGAAGGCAATGTCCAACTTGCTGTTCTGAAGCCTAAAGCTGCATGCAAACCTCCCAGGGACATCAGGCTCTGACCAAGCAATGACGTGCAGTGACCCTAAGCCTTTGTTTTCTCTGGCAAGATTTTCCAAACCACTCTTTTTTGGGGGTTCCTTTAAGCTTGAATGTATCATCACAACAAACAACAAATTTTGACCTGAAATCCTTATGGAACAAAGCTCCCTCTGACAATGAGAGGTTTTATCCAAAAAGGCAAAGGCAGGTAGGGACAACAGTGATCATCTTTTGTTCAGGTAATGCTCCTGGGAGAGAAAGCTCTGACACTTCCTTCCACAGAGGATTTTTGGTTAAAAATATTCTTACAGTCTCTGGTGCAGAGGGATCACCGGTGTGTGTTTCTCATTAGTGCCATAACGGATATAATTACTACAGGGAACTGCTTTAATCCAGCACCACCAGGCCAGCCAAATAATCCTTGGTCTGGGAGCATGGCTGCTCCCAGAGGCATTGTTAAAGTAACACCTGGGCCCTCTGGGAAGAGAGACCATGGCTGGAGCTTGTCCAGGGAAGGGGATGGAGGTGGGGAAGGGTCTGCAGCACCATGAGCAGCTGAGGAAGCTGAGGGGGCTCAGTCTGGAGAAAAGGAGGCTCAGGAGGGACCTTCTGGCTCTGCATAAGTCCCTGACAAAGAGGTTCTGACCAGGGGGTTTGGGCTCTGCTCCCAGGGTACAGGGACAGGACAAGAGGAAATAGCCTCAAGTTGTGCCAGAGCAGGTTCAGGTTGGACATCAGGAGGAATTTCATCATGGAAATGGTTGTTAATCATCGGAATGGTCTGCGGTGGAATCACTGTCCCTGGAGGTGTTCAAGGAATGACTGGACTTCACTCAGTCGTGATGGGTTAAAGGTTGGACTCAATGATCTCAGAGGCCTTTTCCAATCTCAGTGATTCTGTGATTCTGTGAAAGCCCCAGCTCAGCTCTGTGGGGATAAGGATGTGCTGGAGACAGGACACGTTTGAGATTCCCTCTGCAGCACATCCAGGGTTTGTTTGTCCCCGCTGGGGCAGTGCTGGGGGGACACACTGTGGGCACACCCACATCATGTGGGGGATTTCCTTCTTGTAGAAGCAGCAGCATGGAGATCCAGGTGGGTTTGGCACCTTGTCTTGGCCCTGCCTCATCCTGGTCATTCAGTGGGACCCAGGAATGCCCTGACTCCCTGCCAGCAATGGACCTGCCAACCCAGCAGACCCAGGTAAGAGCAGGATGGGAACTAAAACTCAGACGTCTCTGCTGTTGGCACCCCACATGCTGCCCTCCATGTGTCTGAGATTTGATTGTGCCTCTCCAAAGCTGTGCCTGCAGCCGGGAGCACCAAGGTCCCCGCAAACCCGTGGGCCACCCAGCTGTGGCTGGAGAGATTCCATTTTGGGGTTGAACTGAGCTGTCAGAGACAAGGGTGTGGCTCGTGCTGAGGCTTCTGCCATGACTGCACTGCTCTAGGTGCCCAGTCTGGCTTCCTTAACCCTCCCCTGGGTTTGTCTGTGTAAATCGTGGTCACCACTGAGCCTCCTGCACGACCTGAGGTGTTGCACACACCAGGACACAGTTCCTGAGGCTGGCGGCTTTGGGAACTGCTGGCCACTCATAGCTCACAGCGGCAGAAGGGTGACAAATATCTCTAAGGCTCCACAGCACCTGGGTTGAGGCATCACCCTGACACAGAGGGGTTTGCAGTCACGGATCCTCCCATTCTTGCATCCCAATGTGGTATCTGAGCGAAGGAATTCCCGAAGGCTGAACATCCTTGAGGGCTGTGCCAGCCCCTGACACATGAACCAAAGAAATGGTGCAGGCAAGAGCAAACCCACTGTCCCCCAAGTGCCCCCGAGTGGAGGAGCCCCACTGGCTCAGTGTTCCTTGCATGGGCAGTGAGAAGGTGCTCACTGGGGACAGCGATGCTGCAAACGACTCACTCCACAAGGGGAGTTAACAGAAAATAATCTGTAATGATGGGTGAATCAAAGAGTTTAATCCAAAGTGCTAGAAACAAAGAATTATGGAATGATTAAATTAGAAAAGCCCTCTAAGATCAAAGAGTCCAGTCGTTAACCCAACACTGCCACATTCACCCTAAACCATATCCTCAAGAGCTACAGCCACAAGTTTTTGAACACTTCCAGGGCTGGGGACTTCACCACTGCCCTGGACCGCCTGTTCCAAACTGTCTGATCCAGAAAGAGCTCTTCCTCCAGATCCGTAATTTCTCTTACTCTAATATTTGAACATCAGTCTCACGAAAGTGGGAAGAAAACACAGAAGTGAAAAGTTCGACATTTCTATGAAGACACAAAACAAGATGAAAGGAGGAAGTCAGGGGCAGCAGCTTTTAAGAGCTGTGGGTAGGACAGGCCACTTTTAGTGTCACCATCTGAGTCAATGCCTTAGATTAGGGCACTCCAAGAGCAGTGTTTCAGCTGCAGGTGCTGTGGAGCAACACCCTGGACGTGGATTCCTCACTGCACTTTTTAACTCCAGGGGAACTGGGAGTCAGTCATTACCCTCAGTATAACACTGGGTCACTTCCCTGAAGTATCTCTGAGTGTGCCCGTGCACCTCAAAGGACTTTGTCACTTTTCAGACATATTCACAGCACTAGCTCCAGCTGGAAATAACTCCAGAAAATTTGCCTTCAAAAATAGATTTGCTTTATCTTTGGTTTCATGTCTTACAAACAGGAAACATTTTTTAGGAAACCCAGAACCTGCACAGACTTCAAACAGGTCAGTAGACAAAAGCTAAAGTTATCCCAAGCTGGAGGCTGGTGGAGGTGCAACCTTTAATACTGTCTGGAAGAAGCAGAATGGAGGAGGGTGCTCAGTGTGGTTGGGGTGTCTGGTGTCTGTTGAGCTTGTTAAGCACATTTAGGCTTGAGGTTATGTGTTCCAAAGTGTCAGTGGCACCTAGGACTGCTTGCCCCTGAGTGCAGTCATCTCCCTGTGCACTCATCTCCCTGCTCCATCCAGCTCCAGTGGCAGGAGATAGGAATCCAGGGGGCTGATTCATCCTGACCTGACAGATCTCCCAGATAGAGGACATGAATCATCACCCCTACCTCTGTCTTTGTTGGCCCAGGAGTCAGACAACTTGTCAGGACTAAATGGCTGATTCTCAGATAGACTCAGTTAAGTAAGACAAATTTTACTGTGAATCCTTCACAAGTCCCAGTCCTTTTTGCTAAAGTAACCCAGATCCTGAAGACCTTTATCAAAAATATTTAGAATTAAAGGCTTGCATGACACTTATATTTGGAGAAAGACCTTCTGTCCTCAGTAAGTGCAGAGGAGTCTCTCAGAGAACACAGAGCTGCCCAAATCCCTGGTGAGCCTGAAGGGACCGAACTGTTGTGTCCACGGGACTCTGGTGTCTAATGGAGGTCCTGACCCTCATCACCACCTTCCAGCTGTTCTCCAGAACACCAACAATGTTGACTGAAACCTCCAGCAGCCAGGGGCATTCCCACCTACCCAGCATTTGTCCAGCTGCCACAATGATTGGCAACAAGATCAGGAATTAACAACAGGAAGCAATAACCTTCACACCAGCAACAGGAACTGCAGTAGCACCTTGCCAGCATGAGCAGAGCTGGGCCTTGGCTTCCTCCCTCTTTAACAAAAAACCCATCTACAAACCCTTGGAATGGCTGAAACAGAGCAATTTTGCTTGGACAAAGCACAGCAAACTCCATTCAGGAACCACAATAGGCAAACAGCAACATATCATCAAAACAAAACATCCCATTCATTTGACTTGTGAAGTTCAGATCCTCCACCTCTGCCTCGGGAGCTGCCTCAGTTGCATTTTTCTGGTGGCCACAAACCCCATGCCTGGTAACCATGTCTGGACCCTCTGCAGGGCTCCACACTGTTTTAGGGATGGGGACAGGACACCTGGATGGATGGATCTGTGCTCTGACCCATCACAGAATCCCAGGATGGTTTGGGCTGGAAGGGTCTTCCAAGCTCATCCAGTTCCATTCCCTGCTACAGGCAGGGACACCTTCTACTATCCCAGGCTGCTCCATCCAGCCTGGCCTTGGACACTTCCAGGGATGGGGCAGCCACAGCTTCTCTGGGCAGCTTGTGCCAGGGCCTCAGCACCCTCACAGGGAGGAATGTCTTCCCAATATCCTCAATATCCCATCTAACCCTGCCCTCTGGCAATGGAAAGCCATTCCCCCTTGTCCTGTCACTCCATTCCTTGAAAATAATCTCTCTTCATCCTTCCTGTAGCCTTTTCAGGTACTACAAGGCCATAGTATGGTCACCCCGAAACTTCTCTTTTCCAAGTTGAACAATCCCAACTCTCCCAGTCTCTCCTTACAGCAAAATTCTCCACCCCCCTGATCAGCTTGGTGCCTCCTCTGAACACATTTTTCTCTTCTGGGGACAAGAACCCCCTGGCTGGGATTTAACCAGCACTGAAATAGGCCAACAGACAGGCTGGAAATAAACATTTCAAAGACACTCCAGTGCTCCCACTCTTCCTACTGAACACGCAGTGATGCAAACTCCCCAAGTGATACCACTGCCTCGAAGCCATCATGCTACAACAAGGCCATTAGGAAAGACCCAGATAAATCCTTCTGAAGCTGAGGAATGCTGGTGCACTGAAGAGGCAGAGGATCTGGCAACCATCAGGAAAAGCTGTCTGTGTGCTTGAAGCCACCAAAACCTTTCCTGGTTCAAGCCTTTGATGGCTGACACAGAGCTGCTTTACAGTCCCAGGGTTGTTGAAAGGAGCCCTCTGCTTTTCTCATATTCAAATCTCAGATCTGTGAACTGTTCCTTTCTATTCTAGAGCTGATGAAAAGCAGGGAAGAGCAGAACACAGGCCTGAAATGGAGGGGCAACATGAGCAGAAGTTGTCCCAGCGGACTGTGGAATGGTTTGGAGCAATTCCCTGTGTACCAGGGGTCTGTCACCAAGGACCAGGAGCTCTGTGGGATGTCCAGACTCACATTGCACAAAGACAGGTACCATATCACCTGTGCTTTTTCTGGAAATCTGCAATAATTTTTTTTGGAAATCACCTTGGAAGAACTGAACCCCCTTTTTTGCAAGCATGGAGAATATCTGGGAAGGATCTGAAGTAGCACTGAAGCTGGGAACAGCAGCACATATTTTTCTAGTGCACCTCCCCTGATCTGCATTCTCCAGTCACATTCATGTCATTCACAGCCACGTTTTGGTGCACAGGAACAAAGATGGGAACTCCTGGATGTGCTCCAAACTTGAACTGATCTGTGATAGTCTAAACCCAACCCTAATCCCTTCAGCAGCTTCCAAACTCTTGTGCCATTGGATATCAACCCAAAAATCCAAACTAAACCTTGTCCACTCTAAAATCCCCACATAAAACAGCTATGGGGCCCTCGATCCTCCTCCTCCCCTGCACTGAATCCCTTTCCAAGTGAGCCAGGATCCCTCTTGGGCGAGTTTCTGAAGCACTGTGACCTCCCTACGTGACTGTAAGAGGTTTTTCCTGTCCAGCTCACCTCAGACCATGCCACAATTCCCAGGTGGAGGGGTGTCTTACCGGGTATCCCCACTTGTTGTTCCCTGTCTGGGTTTTGGCGTAGTAGCTGCTCCAGGCTGTCCCGTAGCCATAACCATCAGCTAAACCATCATACATGGAACCTGCAAATGGAAAAGGCATGGTCAGCACGAGAGAGCATTCCTAGGAGAAAGCATTCCCAGGAGAAAGGATTCTCAGCACACCCCTTTCAGAGCACAGAGCTCTTTTTTAACAGCAAGTTTATTTATGGAAAAGTGACAGTTATGAATCTCGACAGGAACACAGGTAATACAGGCATCAAGGGGAGCCCATGTCACTGCTGGGAACTGCACCCCTCACACACAGATGCTTTCAACCACCCTAATTTTGAAGCACAAAAGACCAAGTGCCATAAAACCCAAAGCAGAGGAGCAGAAGGGATCAGAGACAGGGCCAGTGTCTGACATCATGGAATCACAGAATCCCAGGATGGTTTGGGTTGGACCTTAAAGCTCATCCTATTCCACCCACCTTTCACTATCCCAGGTTGCTCCAAGCCCTGTCCAACCTGACCCTAGACATTTCAGGGCTGGGACAGCCACAGCTGCTCTGGGCAACTTGTGCCAGGGCCTCACCACCATCACAGGGAGGAATTCTTTCCCACCATCCCATCTAACCCTGCCCTCTGGCAGTGGGAAGCCATTCCCCCTTGTCCTCACATTCCAGGGCCTTGTAAAATATCTCTCTCCATGCTTCCCGTCAGTTCCTTCAGGTACTGGAAGGCCACAATTAGGTCACCCCAAAGCTTCTCTTCTCTAGGGCTGAACGATCCCAGTTCTTTCAGCCTTTCCTCACAGGCAAGGAGTTCCTTTCCTCACAGGCAAGGAGTTCCTTTCCTCTGTTCAACTTGATGGCCTCATAGGTGTTGTATGAGAAGAACCCAATGATATTTTGTGCTACATGTCCCAGAATGTCTGGCCATGGAAGACTTGTAGTAAATACAATTTCCCTCTCTGAAGGCAAAACCCACCCCTGACCCTTTCACCAGTCCATTCCATGTCCAAATCCCACAACCCCATCAGCACAATCAGCCTGAGCAAGGCTTGCTAAAATCAATCAGTGGTCACTCACAAACACCATGGACAAAGGATGATCCAGTCTGTTTAGCACCTGGGGATCTAAAACAGTCAAACGCAACAAAACCTCATCTCACTCTTTGAATTCCAATCTCATCTCTAAAAGATCATTTTGTGTGTCTATATTTTCTTTTCCTGAAAATGTATAGACCTCCATCATTATTTTTGGGATGCTGGAGGAATAAGTGAGACTGGATCTCAGATATGTTTTTTAAATATGCAAATATCTTGGATCAGGAGGAACTCATCAGCCATTTTTCCTGTTCCTCAGTGCTTTAACCAGAGTTTGGATTTACCTACCCCAGCCCTTCCAAGAGCTCTCCAGCACTGCAACCTTTGGATCCCTCCTAAAAGTACTTTACTTTATGCCACATTCATCACTACAAGACAAATGAAGTGAATCATTCTCTTTCCACAGTGGAATTCCCTTAACTCCCGTTGGATTGTCCAAAAGACTTTAGGGTGATTTCAGCTTCATTTTCAGGAGTGCTCAATAATTGTGTTATCCCAGGTCCCGTTATGAGGAAGTGCAAACCCTACACTCCAATTAACTTCCAGGGGAAGCTCTGAATGTCTAACAAAGTACAAAATCAGGACTTACCTGTCTTAACTTATGCACCTAAACTGGTGGGTAATGTCAGAAATATCCTAATCTCTGTGATTGTTTGATAAGAGTCATCTCTGAGATAAACTGGATAAGCTCGACCACAAAGGCCCCGGAGCCACTCAGGTCTCTTCCAGCCACTGATCCTTGGAATAAACCTAATTTATTGCCCTGCCTGAGGCACCCAGAACCTGTTATGGTGATTTGGTTTGTGGCTAAAAATTCTTGCATTTTCTCAGGAAGATGATTCCTGTGGATGTGGTGTAAATAATGAGATTTGCTTTCTATTGTGAGCAGGGCTGCACCTGGAGAACACCCCTGGATGGAAAGCAGGCAACAGCCAGGTCGCCTCCCAGCCCTGCACCTGTGCAGGAAGCCACAGAAGTTCCTTTTCTGTAGTCTGGAGACTCAGTGGGCACTGCTCTTCATCCAGATCTCCCCCGCCCCGAGTGCCTCATGCACATAAAGTTGCACAGAACTTGCTGATAAGGCAAGGAAGTGGCCATGGAAATGCAATGCGAGATTCAGTCACATCCTTCACCCTGTGCTCCCTCTCCACTCTGTGATTTCCTTTCAACTTCACATCAGAACATCAGTGCTGGGCCTCAGCAGCAGCAAGGCAGTGCTGGAAGTGGCGAGTTTGGGCCAAGTGATTCCCCAGGACACAGAGTTATCTGATAACCATAATTCTGAGCACAAAAATAAAGCCATTCCATGATAATTTCCTGGGAATTCCTCCTTCAAATCATCCTCTCATTCTCTGTAAACATCCTGTAACTGCAGGTGTGAGCACCTGGAGCATTTTCCTGAGTGAGCAGCTGTAAAAAGGGGTTCTGTGCCTGACTAACAGGTCCCTCTGACCAGTCCTGCCTGGGGACCACAATTTTCCTTTCAGGATCTGTTCCTGCCATGCACTCCAGGCTTTGGGCTTAGAGCAAGGAGACACCTAAAATAAGCCAGTTTAGGCACATCTGTACCTTCTTCAATAAATTCACTGCTACACAGCCAAATTCAGGAGATCAGGCAGTTGGTTCAAGTTTATGTTCTCCAGCAGTGGAAGGGTTGCCTTCACCTCCCAGAACTTGTACATAAGAGCTTATAAACACATAATTACACAGAACCTCAAATGTTCAAGGCATTTCAAAGTCACCCTGCTGGTTGGAGAAGATACTTCTCCTGCCATCACTCAACTGGGATTTATTGCTTGGAGAGCTCAGTCTTGAGGCCAGGAAGAACCTGGGGATTTTCTGGTGGAGGTGGCTGAAGGAAACCTGATCGTTGCTTGCACAGGTTTGGACACTTCTCTGCTTGGTTCATCTTGACAGCCTGCTGGGAGCTGTATCACCAGCCCTCAGGGACAAGGAGATCCCTCTTTTCAAGCACCTCAAGAGTAAAGACCACACAACTTGGTCACAGGTCCTTGGAATTTGGAATAAACCCAAGCAATCAGGAAAAAACCATTTGGGCCAGGGTGGAAATGCTCCTAGTGGGAGATGCCCACTTTGTGCTTTTTTCTGGCTATGTCCACATGTCTGTGTCCCAGCTGTTGTCACTCAAGCAGCTGTTTAGGTCCCTGAAGGGCCCATGAGAACTTGGGCAAACACAGAGCCAATTCAAATCACTCTACTCAGAGTACATAACATAGAACCACAGCATCACAGAATCACTGAGGTTGAAATAGTCCTTTAGGATCAAAGAGTCCAACAATTTCCCCAGCACTGTCACATTCACCACTAAGCCATGTCCCAAGTGCCACATCCATTGAACACTTCCAGGGATGGTGGCTCCACCACTACCCTGGGCAGCTGTGCCAGGGCCTGACCAGCACTTACATGAAGAACTTTTTCCCACATACAACATGAACCTCCTCTGGCACAGCTTGATGCTGTTTCCTCTCATCCTGTTCTTGTTTCCTGAGAGAAGAGCCCAACTCCCCCCATGGCTGCCCCCTCCTGTCAGGGAGTTGTGCAGAGCCAGAAGGTCACCACTGAGCTCCCTCTGCTCCAGATGAGTCCCCCCAGTTCTGTCAGCTTTTCCTCATTACAGAGGACCCTCAACAGCTGGGACAGAGCTGGAAAGATGTGGTAGAACCACACAGATGAGGTGCAGCCCCTCAGTGACCATGTGGGCAGAAAACAACCCTGAAGGCTGCTCAGATTCCCCCTTCCCCAAATTATCATCCTCCCATGACATCTCCTGTAAAACGTAGACATTTTAAAGTCTCTTTTATCTTCAGTGGGAAAATTCATGAGGGTAAAATCCAGTTACAGGAGATAAGAAGTGCAAGACCTTGCAGTGCATCTCTGTGAGCCCCCTACACTGCTCCCACTGCCCTTCTCCATCCCTGTTATCCATTATTGCAGAACAAACTGAGGTTGCCATCGAACCCAGTGTGGCTGCTCTTGGTGAGTTTTTTCCATTCCTCAAAAGCAAGTCTCCTTTCTTGCAGCTGGCACTGGTGGCAGGAGGAGAGCTGTGCTCAAAGTGCCCTTTTCCCAAAGCCAGCTGGACACCCAGAGCCAACGTGGAGATTGTGGAAAAGGATGTCTGTTAATAAATATTAATCTGTGGCAGGGAAAGACAAGACAAGAACCAGGCACTGGCAGTGCAGGCTTGGCAAGTTAAATCATAAACTATGCACGGCTTTAAACAATAAGGATGATTAAACATAGGAAAAACACAGGGAGAGCAGAGGCCTGTGGGAGGCACAAAGCAAAGCCTGGGTGCCTTCTAGGAGAGAAGTGTCAGTGAAATCCCAGACATTGAGATTCCTACAGGAATGACAAAACTCCAGTTCTGTCTTCTGGCCTATGAGCTAATGGGCTCGGGGATTTTTTTATATACCAATAATCTGATGTTTGTGGTAGAGTGGAACTGAATCATCTCACACTGGGGGAAGTTGCTGAAATCTTCAAGAGACGTTTTATTCCCCGAATCTCCCCTTCACATCAGAGTCCTGATCCCCACCAAAGTCAGGTGGGTTCCCATCAGACCTTGATGGAATTACTCAACTCTTAGCCACAGCCAGCACAGAAACTTCTCCATCCCAGCTGAGCCATAGGACAGTTGGATCAGACACTCCTTGGATGTGTCTCCTCAGTGACAAATCACTGGCAGAGCTTTCCTATAGCCAGAAGATTTTGCAGAGCAGAGCTGACAGCTACAAGGAGCTGGTTCAGCTTGGCCTGGCCTTTTCCTCTGCCATGCCACTGAAATTAATTTTCCCTGGAAATGTGCAGTACTCACAAATTCAGGAGGAGCCATCTTGTTTGGTACTGCCATGGGGAGAAGGACAGATAAGCCCTAGACCAGATCCCACAGACCCAACCCCCAAGGAGGACAGACCCCACAGATCCCACAGATCCCACAGACCCCACAGACCCCATAGATCCCACAGACCTCACAGACCCCACAGACCTCACAGACCCCACAGGCCCCACAGATCTCACAGACCCCACAGACCCCATAGAACCCACAGACCCCACAGACCTCACAGATGTCTCAGACCCCACAGACCCCACAGATCCCACAGACCTCACAGACCTCATAGACCCCACAGACCCCATAGACCCCATAGACCCCACAGACCCCATAGACTCCATAGACCCCACAGACCCCATAGACTCCATAGACCCCACAGACCCCATAGACCCCATAGACCCCACAGACCCCATAGACTCCATAGACCCCACAGACCCCACAGATCCCACAGAACTCATAGACCTCATAAACCTCACAGACCCCACAGATCCCACAGATCCCACAGACCCCACAGACCCCACAGACCTCATAGACCCCAAAGACCTCATAGACCTCACAGACCTCATAGACCCCACAGACCTCATAGACCCCACAGATCCCACAGACCTCACAGACCCACAGACCCCACAGACCTCATAGACCCCACAGACCTCATAGACCCCACAGATCCCACAGATCTCACAGACCCCACAGACCCCACAGACCTCATAGACCCCACAGACCCCACAGACCCCACAGACCTCATAGACCCCACAGACCCCTCAGACCCCACAGACCCCACAGACCCCACAGACCCCACAGACCTCATAGACCCCACAGACCTCATAGACCCCACAGATCCCACAGATCTCACAGACCCCACAGACCCCACAGACCCCACAGACCTCACAGACCTCACAGACCCCTCAGACCCCACAGACCCCAGAGACCCCACAGATCCCAGACTCCACAGTGACTCTTGGGAATAGCTGTAGCTGCTGTGCTGAGCCAAGGCCCCACTGGGTGTAGGAGTGTTCTGCTGGCAGCCGGTTTCTGCTCACTGTCCCACCCCAGTGCACACCAGCTTGGGCCCAGGTTGGCCACCTTGCCCTGGGGGACAGCAGATCTCCAAAGTGGCCACAACACCTTGACCTGCTGGACTCCAAACCACCGAATCATTTATGGCTCCATCAATCACTGGGATAGGGAGGGAGTGTGTGCCGAGCCCCGAAAGGAATTCCAGTGATGGGATACAACACCCTCACCCTGCTGTGTGCGTGAGGGTTCCATGTCCATGCTCCCCATACTACACACACCAGGACATGGTTCCTGCTGCTGGGGGAAGCTCTGGGCCCTGCTCCAGCCCCAGCTCAAACCACAGCTCCAAACGCAGTAACAAACCTGGACCTGGCCCAACACCTGCCCAGCCCCACTCTGGGACTGTCTGGGAGCAGAGGGAACAAAGCACTCGGGACTTGTCAGGGGGCTTCGGGAATTCCCCAGCTTGTGCTGCCTCTGAGGAGCTTCTCTGAGAAATCCCAAGGGATGCAGGGAGCTGAAGTTGGATGAGGGTTTGGACAGACAGAATCCATGCTTAACAGACCCACATAGCCTATTTGTAGGAAGAACTAATTTTTCTCATGGGGGCTGCCCACCTGATCTTTGAGCAGTAAAACCCAGCAGCTGAAAGCTGAGCCTGACCTGCTCCAACACCAGCCAGGAGACAACCCTGGGAACAAACAGCAACTTCTCACCCTTCTGGGATTCATCCAGGAATGCACAGGGATGAATCAGCCCCCAGGACCTTTGCTGGCCAACCACCCCCGGTTGGAAGGAGCGGAGGGGGGGCCTGGGCCCCGTGCTTGGAGGCAACTCCTGGGAGTGGGATGTGACTCAGCTTCTCTCGGATACAGAAACCAGAGCTGCACATCTCCACGCAATTCCCATTCCCAGACATTGCCCACAGTGTCTGGAGGAGGGGTTTAGCTTGTTGAGCAGAAACAGGCAGTTTGGGAATGTGCTATTCTTTTTTCTTTCCCAGAGGTTTCACCTCTGGGCTCCTCTCCAAGCAGGATAATCCCCTTCTGCCTCCCTTCCTTCCTGCCTATGGATCCCTCTGTCTGCTCCCCTCTCCATCCAGAGCCCCTCGGCTCATCCTGCTGTTTTATTTTGTCAGGTCTGTCACTGTAACACCTTAAGCAACAAACTCTCCGGAGGTGGGAGGAGATTCCTCTCTTCACTTTGGTGGCAGAGAAAAGCTCTCCCTGCCCTGCCTCCCTCCCCCGCCCCCCGCCTCCCCATCCATTGGAGTCTGTGTCCACAAAAACAGAGGATTCAGGGATTTGTTCTGGGCAGAGCCCAGCTGCCCTCACTCTGGAGCTGCTCCGTTCCCTCTGTTCCAGCAACTGCAATTCCCAGAGCAGGGATGGCTCCTGTGGAAGCACCACCTCCACACTTCCACCAGCAGCTGACATCCACCCAGCTTCTCTTGCTAATCCAGCCCCAAACACGTCTCTGGACCATGGCACCCCACCAGCACAGGACTCAGCTTCACAATGCAGCTTGGAAGAGCTGCTGGACAAGGCACAGCTTCCCAGGGAGGTATTGGAGCCCGGCCCATCTCACCCAGGCCCCCGCTCCCTGCTGCTCACTCCAGACTCAGCTGAATGCTCATTCCCAGCTCCAGCACCCCAATCCCCTAGAGCCTCAGGGTTTCCTCTCCCTGGAGAACTCAGCCAGGCCAGAGCTCTCTGTGGTGGCTGGAAAAAGGACCACCAAGAGCCAGGAGGGTTTGCAGCTGGGTTTGCAGCTTCTAGCTGGGGGAAGCTGGGCTTTGCCTCCAGATTAGCTTTCTCCAGACACAAGGATGGCACACAGAACTATTTGCCAAGCCTTGATCCAAAGAGGAGGGGTTTCCAGCCTTGCTGCAGGACTCAGCTGACTGCTTGTTTCTGTGGCACACACTCAGTGCACAGAGGTGGAACGGCCACCTGGACCCCAACACAGGCAAAGTGGAGGGAGCTGTGAAACACCCCCAGCAACAACATGCAGGACACTTCTCCATCTCATCTCCTTCCTTCCACTCCCCACCGGGGGTCCCAGGGATGCCACGCTTCTCAGCCTGCAAATGGAGGATGTGGTGGGAGTTCCAGAGGCAAATCCTGAGCCGAGGTTTATGTCCTGTGTGTGGGCACAGCCTCCTGCTCTGCACCTGCCCAGCATTCAGGAGGCAGCAAAGCCCCAGCCCATGGCAGGGCGGAGGAGGAGCACTGTCAGCTTTGCCCATCCACAGGAGGGGGTGGCAGGGAATTCCAGCCATGGAGGCACTTGCAGAATGAGGATTTGCAAAACCAGACAGCTACTCCGGCTTTAGAGCCAGGGAAAAATTTGTTTTAGCACCACACTGAAATATCCAAGTGCCTCAGGGATGTGGAGCAGGGCAGCATTCCCAGGATCAGCTCTAGCTGGGAAAGAGTTGATGCCTCCAGCTCTGTGTCCTGTCCTAAACCGTTCCATCCAGCGCAGGAGACCTTGGCACCACCTGCCTGAGGTGACTCAGGAGAGAAGCAAAGCGATCTGTCCCCCCTCCACAAACCCCACCAAAGCACCCCAGAGCACCAGCCCTGTTCCAGAGGGCTCCCCTTGCTGCGGGACTTTACCTCGATTCGAGTGGCCCACGCTTGATGACACCGACGACTTTTGCTTCTGCCTCTTGACCGTCATCATCACCTGCTCCTGGACCCGCTGCTTGCCCGTGCCCTTGGTTTTCAGCTTGTGGTCCGAGGGCAGCGCCAGTGTAGAGCTGGCCTGGTCCTGGAAGCACTCGTAGGCCAGCGCCGTTTTCAGCGGGGAGTGGAGCATGGCTGGAGGCTGCAGGCACAGGGGCTGCGCTTCGCTCACACGGACAACACGAGGCCACCGAACGCTGTCTCTGCTGGGCTCAGTCCCCCAAACCCCTCCTTGCCATGCGTCCTCTGGCCCAGGGTGTCTCAGGGCTGCTGCTTGCAGCTCGGCTCCCCGGCGTGTGAGCAGTCACACCCTCTGCCAGACTGGATATACAGCCCTGCCCGCACACACCCACGCGCTCCCCGCCAGCCCCGGCACCCCCGTGCCGCTGTGGGGCAGCTCCCAGCCCCAAACCTGCCCCCAGCCCGGGCCCGGCCCCGTGGGGCCAGGGGCACGTGGAGGTGCCAGTGGGTGGTGGGCGAGGTGGGGGGCTCGAGGGCTGGGCATGAACATCACCACTGAGAAGGGGTGAGGATCTGTGGGTCTGGGTAGGAAAGGGTGCTCCCCGCCTGCCAGGGGGCTGCAGCATCCCCCCCACGGCTCCTCTTGGGTTCCAGTGTTTCCCTCAGCCCAAACTGCATCAACCCCAGGTCACAGTGCCAAGAGATGGCCCTGCCTGTAGGAGCAACACTGCCCACAGCGCCCATTCACACCCCAATTCTGCAAGCACGGGTTGCAAATTCACCCCTACGAGCCCAGGAATGCAGGATTCCTGCAGAACTGGCTCCAGAGGTCGGGGGGGTCCTGACGAGATCCCCTGGAGGGTCAGGGACCTCTCCCCAAAGGGTGTCCTGCTTGTCTGAGGAACAGGCCTGTGGAGAAATCAGGGCACAGTTGGGGCAATCTCTGCACACAGCTTGGGGTAGCAGGGAGGAAAAGAGGACATTTAGCAAGAATAGGAGATAAAATGGCTGTGCAAGAAATGACACGCCAGGCTATGAATGGGAGCGGAGAGTTCTCCCTCTGCCAAGCCACACTGCAGCAACTCGTTTGCAGAGAACCGAGCACCTCACTGCTGGTGTGACCAGTTTCAGGTCACAGCAAGTGCTGACAAAGCTCCTGCCAAGCCACAGGAGGCTGATTCAGGAGAAGAGGAATAGTCCCCATCAGGAGGGAGGCTGAAGAGAGGATGCCCAGAATAGAGGCTTCATGCTCCAGGACCTGGGTGCTTGTGTCAACACTCAGAGGAGCAGAGCCCTTTGTGCTGCCCGATGGATCTGCCGTGGGAGAAAGGATGTGTGGAGTTTCTCTCCAGGGAGAATCAGCAATGCCCAGGGTCTGACCTGGTGCTTTCACTCCCGTCCATCAGGTTTTGTGTTTCCCTAGTGGTTTGTGTCCACATTTCATGTTTTGTAGGAACAAGAGCAGCATCAGAAAGCACAGAGCAGGCTCCTGGGAAAGATGAGCCTTGTGCACTGTCCTCTTCCATGCTCCAGGATGCTCCTCCCATGAAACCCAGCAGTAGAAAGCCAGGTTTTGTCAACAAGACACTGGAGTAGAGCAACTGGAGGATATTTATTTGCCTTTGGTCCCCTCTCCACACCTTTCTTGACACTTCAGGTGATGCAGGAGCTTTACTCTGCTCCATCACTGAACCAGCTGGGGCTTTTAGACCATACCCAGGCAACACCAGCCTGGAGGAGGGTGTGTGCTGCCAGGGCTGGGTGGCTGATGCGTAGTGGGATGGAGCGGATGGAGTGGATGGAGTGTCCTCCTTTCCTGCTGGTCCTGAGCATTTCATGGGTGGGGATCAGGCCGTGCTCTGCCGGTGCGGGCAGGAGCTGCGCAGCAATGCCCGGCTGTTGTTTTCCCCTGCCCCACTTGTTTCTCCTGAAAGCTCGATATCGGTGCCAAGCGGTGTTTTCGCAAATCAATGACAGGCTGTCAGCGTCAGGTGGCTCCTGAACAACAAAGTGCCAGCTCTCGCAAACCTGTAATGTCACTTGGCCCGGGGCGAGGAACAGCCCTGTCCCTGTCCCCGCGGGAGAGCTGCGTGTTTATCGCATCCCGTCACTGCGCTCTGGCATCTCCCGGTTTCATAATTCGCCCAAATTGCTGAGCTGTGCTGCGGAACTGCGGACAGGGAGCTTAGGGAGGCTTTCAGGAAACAATGGTTTCTTGGGGCGAGTTCGCACGGTTTAGCCCAAGGGAGGGAATCTCCCGGGATTCTGCAAACTCCTACCTGGAAGAGCAAAAGGTGCTTAAACAAAGGCTTTTATTGCAGTTTCGTGCAAAATGCGGTTCTGGTATCGGGCTGGGGGTGTCCCTGAGCGGGGCACGGGGAGCATCACCCCAGCCAGCCCAGCGCAGCCCCGGCGCAGCAGCAGCAGCAGCCGCGCTTTCATCCAGCAGCGCCCCGAGCAAATTCCCTGTCTGCCTTTGTGTCTGGAGCTCACGGGCAGAGCGGGCAAGGCCGAAAGCGACGCAAAGGCCGTGCCGAATTCGGGGTGCGATGGCCAGGCAGGGGAGGGTTAATGAAATCCGTGTCATTAAGGACGCGGGCGGTGGTCTGGCGGCTCGGGGGTCCCGGCGCTGCCCGAGCGCGGCCAGGAGCGCATGGCGAGGCCGTGACTCACGCTCCGCACCCACTCCGGGACACGCCCTGTGCATCTGGGTTCTTCAAAGCATTTTTGTGCGAGTTCTTGGGATTCCTGCCAGCTGCCTGATCGCAATCAAAGCGCTCCCTGGCCCAATGCTGCTCCCAGAGAGGAGCAGGTTCCCTGTTCAAACTTGTCGGGCACTCCTGAGCTGGAAGTGTCTGCGGCGCGCTCCAGTTCTGCTCTGGGGGAATAATTGCCCCCAGCCCTGGTGTCAGAAAGTCCAGTGTTGGGGGTTACTTCAGCACCAGGGGTTGATTCTACCTCCGGGCAGGTGGTCACCAGGAGGGGCAAGGTGAGGATGCTGGGAATTTCTTGTATTTCCCATGATAATGCCTTTTTCTGAGCAGTGACTCATCCTCACCCCAGCACAGCTGAGAATTTCCAGAGCCTGACAAGGTTTCTGCAGGAGGGAACCTGCTCCTCAGACTTGCACACCTTGGTTTCACTCTGCCTGCCTTGAAAGTGTCTCTTTTGTGGGACCAGAAAGCACCATAGGAAGGGGCAGAGGGAGAGCTCAGAACCAACAGAGTAACAGGATACAGCTAGTAGGGAAAATGGAGCTGCCACGGTGAGGAAAGCCAGGCAGAAGCCTGCTGAGACTTGTGGAAAGACTGTTCTTGAGCAAAACCTCCCCTCCACACCTTGCACACGTGTGGCACTGAGAGGTTTTTGGGGTGGTGCTGTAGGAGGACAAGAAGGCAACAGGTTGGTCACGGGCTGGCCCTTGGCAAATCAGGGACACTTCTCCAGCCCCAGAGATTTGCCAGCATGCCTAGGAGCTTGGAAAATAAGGAAATCCCTGATTTCTCTCCAAAACAAAAGGATGCCTCAGGCAGAGCAGCTGCACACAGCCAGCTGAAAGCTGGGGCTTTGTAAGGGAGATAAAAGACCCGGGAACATCACTGAGGTGTTCCCTGACAGAAACATGGAATTTGTGAGTCAGGAAGGGGCTGCCTTTCTGCCCAAAGCAAGGCTGAACCAAGTCAGGGCCCAGTTGCTCCAGACCCTGTCCACTGGAGGTCTGGTGGTGATTCCATGGCCTCTCAGGCCTCTCTCCCAGTATTTGACTGTCCCCACAGTGAATTGTTTTTCAGGTATCTAAAAGGAATTTCCTTGTTCCTATAGCCTCTCCTCTCCCCACGCACCTCAGAAGGTGTGACTCCATTTTCACAGAATCCCAGAATGGATTGATTGACTTGGAGTTGACCTCAAAGCTCATCTTTTTCCACCCCCTGCCATGCACAGGAACACCTTCCACTATCCCAGGTTGCTCCAAGCTCTGTCCAACCTGGCCTCAGACACTTCCAGGGCTGGGGTAGCCACAGCTGCTCTGGGCACCCAGTGCCAGGGCCTCAGCACCCTCACAGGGAGGAATTCTTTCCCACTATCCCACCTAACCCTGCCCTCTGGCAGTGGGAAGACATTGCCCCTTGAAAATGGTCCTGTCTCTCCAGGCCCTTGTCCCACATCACTCTCCAGCACTCATGGAGACCCTTTAGGCACTGGGGAAGGAGCTCTAAGGTGGAGCTTTGTCTTCTCCAGGTCTACATCCCCAGTTGTCCCAGCCTGGCTCCAGAGCAGAGGGACTCCAGCCCTTGCAGTATCTCCATGGCCTCTGGACTTGCTCCATCCTCTCTGTTAACTCCTGTTAATTGGCTGCAGAGAGCTGAAAGATCTCTCCAAACTTCCCCTTCTCCAACCTGAGCAAACCCAGCTCTCCCAGCCTTTCCTTTATCTCCTGTTCTCCAGTCCTGACCACCTTGGGGCTGATGGTCAGGCCAAGCCCTCGTCCTTGTCAGCTGGACCTCCATGGGCTCACATTCTGGGTTCCCTGCCTTTGCTGTGCCTGTTGGTGGCAAATGGCATGCGTAGGGGACAGGGGGCATCAGGCAGGACAGGGTGGCTCTGGGTTGGAGGCACCCTTAGGGCTCAGTGCAGGGGCCTAACAGCACCTCCAGACTCAGCACCATCACGGCTGAGGACACAGATTGTCCCCTCTTCCCTCCCTGTGCTTGGACATCCCCTGTCAAACAGGTCCCACTTCTGATGAGCAACAGCACCGCAACTCTGAACTGCTCAAAGCTTCAAGGGCTGTGCAGGCCTGACAGCAGGGAAAAAGGGATGTGATCAGCAGGGAAAAAGGGATGTGGTCAGCAAGGAAAAAGGGACATGGTCAGCAGGTCAGTCTGGAAATAGGCACCAGGACTGGTCGTGCAGCTGCCAGGGAAGGGCAGGCCCCAGGGAGGTGCCCTGGGAGGGAAGGATGGTGATGGAGTAGGAAGGATCTCTGTTTTCCCCTCAGGACAAGGCAAACCCACCCAGTTTTCATTTTCTCGTGTTCCCATCTCACTTGAGGAGCCTCTGCAGACCACGCCAAAGAGCTGCTGCTCTTTCCCATCTCTTCCCAGTCCTCTCTGCCCAGGCTGTGCCCTGGTCAGGGGGAGCTCCCCCTGCTCTGTCTCCTGTCCCAGTTCTGGGAAGGAGCTGCACTGGGGGGAGATGCTTCAGATCCAGACTCACCTGGGGATCCTGCTGGCAAAGCCCCTCCTTGCTACAGGCCTGGCCCAGCAGCCCAAGGGCAAAGCCTGAGGTGGAGTTTGAGTCTGGGAACAAAGACCCAGATTGAGCCCCAGGACACTGCACAGAGAGCCCAGCTCAGGATCCCTGGAGCTGGCCCTGTCCCAGGGACACCCTTGGTGCCAGTGGCACCTCCGTGGCAGGGTGTGACATCCTCAGAGAGGACATGTGGGAGGACATGGTGCAAGGAGGAACTCCTTGTGCTCATGGCACAGTCAGGAGGTGCAGCCTGTTCTTGGGGCCCGATTACCCAGGATTGCTGCAAGAGCCTTCCCTTGAAAGTGGGCCCTGCTGGGAGGTCAGTGTGGCAGGCTGCTCTGAGTGGGTCAGTGGTCACAGTGCCCTGTGCTGGTCCCCCCTCAGGCCTGGGGACCCATGGGGACGTGCCAGCCCCTCAACAGGGTTGTGTCCCCATGACAGGCTGCCAAGTGACACTGCCATATTTGTCCTGTCGGGGAGGAGCAGAACACTGGGATCACAGTTTTGCAGTGATGTCATCTCCAGGCCTGGCCTTCTGCCCTCCCGAATTCCAGGAAGATTTTTCTGCCAGTCCTTGCCAGATGAAAACATTGGGCTGCAGTGTCCTGGCCCCAGCACTGCTGCCCACCAGGATGTGCCCTGGCAGACAAGTATCACTGAGTCCATGATCATCCCCTCCTCTGGAAAAGAAGCTGCTCCAGGACTTTGCCTCTCCAGCCTCCTTGCTGTCTGCACCAGGAGGGCTCCGATTCCTGCACAGCACCTGATTCCTCCCTGGGGTGGGGTGCACCAGGCTGTGTGGATGGGGACCTTCCTCCCCCTACGTGCATCCTGTGGCATCCCACTGTGATCCCTGAGGAGCCTCTGCTGCTATGAGGAGCCCTGGAAAAAGGAGGAGAAGATGGTTGAGAAAAGAGCACAGTTGCTCCCAGGACCAACTGAGCAGCCCCAGACTTCCAGCAAGGAAGGCTCTGGGTGCCAAGGGCTGTGGCAGCACCACTCTGGGGTCACTCACAAGGTGACACACAGAGCAGGGCTGACCCATGGGTGTCATCCACCATCCCACTTCACTCCAGAGGCCCAGGGGTCCTGTGGTGCTGGGGGCAAACCCAAGGAGGAGGGGATGAAGACACCACTGGATTCCAACTGTGGGACAGAGCTGCTTCTCCCAGGTTTTATTTGCTCCCTTGGCACCCACTGGCAGCTGCAGGGAAGGACTTTGGTGATAACTATTCCAGCAGGAAAGGATGGACAGGATAACTTGGAAGCTCATTCTGTTTTCTAAATAATCATTGAAACCCTGTTAAATGAAAACTACTCTGAACCACTCCATAGGTTTATGCAAATCATGTTACTGACTTGATTACTGAAGGGTATTTTTTATTTTAACTCTGAAACCCAGCACCAGAGATTAGAGATCACATTTGAGGCCAATCAGCATGGCCTGCAGAGGTTCTCTGTTTCATTCCTGCTTTCCAGAAACAGTCCATCCTGGACTGGCTTTGCAAGGTGGACAAGTATCCACGTGTTCACCTCCAGACTAAACAGGAAAACACAGATTTTCCAAGAGAATTTATGACCTGTTACCTGAACCATCATAAGGGAACAGTGTTAGAGATGAGCAAGGAGCTTCCCTGACATCCAAGGGGGTGTCCAAGCATCCAATCATTCCCGCACAGTTGGTGCTGATTTTCCAAGTCCCTTTTGCCAGGTCTGTCCTTGCAAAATCCCCTCTGGATTGGAAATGTGCTGAAGCACCAGGCTGAACTTCTGCAGCCCTGTTTCTGTGTGTGAGGGGAGGTTGGGCTGCTCTGGGAAGCTGAGCACTGCCAGTGCAGCCCCTCTCCCTGTGGCTCCACGTTCCAGGCAGTGAGCAGGAATAGCCCAGGCTGGGACAGCCTGACCGGGAGGAGCTCGGGGCAGAGCAGGTGTGACCTCCCCTCAGCCTTGCTTTAGGGATTTATTCCACCTCCCAGGCACTTGGCTGAGCTCCTGCTCCACATCCCAGCAGCCCCAGGCACTGCAGAGGGAGCTGGTGACACTCGCTGGCGAATCCGAAGGGGAGTCAGAAGCAGAAAAGGCATTTGATCCTCAGGCAAGGTCTGATGTTTGACCATGCCACAAAGGCAAGGAGAAGACGAGGAGGTTTATGCTCCAGAGTGCATCCCTGCCCTCCTGCCACACATCTCTGTTTGGAATGGAGAAGACTGATCAAGTCATCGGTGCAGGAATGTCCCACACAGCTTTGTCCTGGGGCAGGGAAAGCAGGTGGTGCTTGGGCCACACTCAGCTTCCAGGCTGCCAAAGCCGAGGAAGAATTGTCACTGTCAGGGGACATCTCTCTCTTGTGTCTCCTGCAGGGTGCAACGAGCTCCACGTGTGAGAACTGTCAGTGCCCTTCAGGTCAGGGAAATCAGGAAAGGTTGGAAGGACTCGGGGAGGTCCTGAGCCCCAGGTCATGTTCAAAGCAGGGCTCAGTACAAGGCCAGCTCAAGTGACTCCAGCTCTTGCCCCGCTGAGTTCTCAGAGAAGATCCCATCCCAAGGCTGCACAAGCTCTCATGGGGAAAGCTTTTTCCTTATGGACAGTTGGAATTGTCCCTGCTGCAGCTGCTGTACAGTGTCACTTGTCCTTTTCCAGAGCACCCTGAAGGGCTCTGGGCCTTCCCCAGAGGGACAAGGAAACCTCTGGGGAATCTCTTTTGGGAACTTTTGGGGAACCTCTGCGTCTCCAGGCTGGAGTCATCTCCTCACTCAGCCCTGGGTTTGGTTTCCTCTGTCACCAAAGGTTTTCCTTGAGAAGGGAAAAATAGGGGTTTAAACAAATTAACCAACAACTCCATGGACTTAGAATTTTCATGCACAGACCAGGAGTGAACATTATGCAACCAAAACTGGCCAAGTTAAGAGTTTAAAGAGCCATTTTAAATTCCAAACTCACAACATCCAGGGGACTGCCAGCCCCCTGTGAGAGGGGGGGATGGAGGGGTCTGACAACAAAACACGGCTGATTTGTGGGGGGCTTTTGTGGATTTTTGCCATTTCTGCAAACTCAAGGTTTCTGCTGGGCAGTGGAAGCTGCCAAGGCTGCAGAGGAGTTTCACCCCTTCTGTGGCACCAAGGAGCAATTTCTCTGTGCTTTACAGATACTGTAGCTGCTGAGGTTGGAATACACAGGTAATTCCATTAAAATTACCTCATTACAAACTTCTCTGCTGCTTAGGGGTAGCTGAAAAGGAAATCTTACATTGCTTGTGTAGATCAAAGTGCCTTTTGCTCCTCCTGTAATCACACCAGGCTGACATTTGTCCAATGATTACTCTGGAGAACCAAGGAGGTGATTTCAGGAGTGATTGAGTAGCAGCTGTCCTGAATGGGTTCTAATCCCTGATTTAACTTGATTTGACAAAATACCATAAAATTTAGGGCTTTCTGGGCAGAAATGAGGTTTAACACAAGTTTTCCAGACACTTCTACTCCATATTCCACTTGAGGCCTCATGTCCTGGGAATTTCCTGCCCTTCAGGGTAACTGAACAAGAGAGGAAAGAGCCCCTTGCTGCAGCCCAGCAGCAGCTTTGGGAGGAGGGAACCTCCTCGGGAAGAGAGACTTCTTGTTCTTGGCACAGCACACGGCATCCAAAGCATTTGCCCTGGCTGTGGGAAGGCAAAGGGGACAAATTTACAACTAGGACACTTTTTCAACATTGGCCAGGATGAGAAGTCCTGACCCAGTGGCTGGGACAAGGAAACACTGGCCAAGGGGACCCCCACCCACCCATGGGTGTCCTGAGGGTCTGCCCTGTACAGCAGCATTGGAAGAGTCATCACAGCAAGAGGCACAGAGACTGATCTGGGGTCCTTGGATCATCCATCATCCATCCATGGGTGGGCTCCCAGCCATCCTGCTTTGGGACATCCCTCCTCAGAGCAGGTTGTGTCCACAGATCCTGCTCTCAGACCCTCGTGGCGGCCTGTGATGTAATTATTGTTCTCAGAGGGGTTTTTTCCTGTGTCAGAAATACCTGGAGGGAAGGTGAGGTGGGTTTTTTACAGCACGAGCTTTGTTCTGGGGAGAGCTGGGTGGAAGAGCTCAGAAAAAGCTGGAGAGGGAGCTGGTGGTGGAGGAGCCTGGGCTGGGCTGGAGCTGCTCCCTGAACCTGCGCTGCAGCACAGGGACACCAGGACAGGGGTGTCACACACTCCAGGCACCTGCAGAGGATCCAGTGTGAGACAGTTTTTTCCAAGGCCCACAGAAACCCAAAAGGCCCAAGACAGCTGCTGAAACGGCCTGGGCAGCACCACAGCAACTTTCATCAGTGCCTGGCCATTGCCACAGGGAACAGGAGGGTCCCAAAGGCTCCACGTGCTCCCAGGGTTTCACAGCCCGTGCTGCCCTGTGGGCAGGAGGCTGCACCTGAACTCTCCCCTGTCCTGGCTGCTGGGGAGGGTCCATGGGGAGAACAGTTCCTGGACTCTTCCTGTCTCTGAAACGGGAGGTCTGGGAGGGGGGAAAGGAGCTGATGATGATTTGAGGCATCAAAATCATCCCATGGAGCTGCTTTTACCCCATGGAACTGCTGCACTGAAACCTTTAAGGAGAAGACAAACACCCCACCACCCCACCCCGCTTTTGAGGGGTCACAGTATCCTGCACTGGAGCAGGGAAAGAACCTGGAGGCTTTTTGTGCTTCCCTCCTACCCTGGACCATTCAGATCTTGCCCTTCCTCAAGCACCATGAGATTCCTTCTAGCACAGAGAGCCAGCAGCCAGGACAGTGGCAACTCACAGCAGAGGCAGGGGTGACAGGGAAGCTCTGGACACTGCCCTGTAACCAGCTGGGATGTGACCAGCCATGCCCGTAGTCCCTGCTGGCTCCTCACGTGTGCCCAGGGCTCAGCTCTCAGGGCAGGGAGGAATGGTCAGGTCTGGCACTGCCAGGCAGCCTGGGCAGGAGCAGGTCAGTGCTGGCCACAATTCCTGCTGCCCACAGGTCCTGGGGCCATCAGCATGGGACTGAGCCACATCCAGGATTGTGCTGAAGGCAACGAGCTGCTCTCCGGGCACTTTTCCAGAAGGTGGCACAGGGAGGTGGTGCAGCCCTGCTGAGCCAGGTGCCCTCTCCTCAGCCTGGCTCCCTTTGGACAAGGCAGGAGCAGTGAATTCCTGGCTGGACGAGTTCTAAAATCCAGCTCTCAGCTCCTTCTCCCAAACACGTGTCCCTGTAATAGAGGAGTTTATCCTCTGCTGGAATGAAGCAACCCAACCCTCCCCTTGCATCGCTGAGCCTTTCAAGCATCCTTTGATAAGCAGTGTGAGCGCAGCTCCCTGGGCATTGCCACATCCCCTGGCGTGCTCGGCCCTGCCAAAGCTGAGTTCCAAGCTGGTTATAAATTAGGCACCACGCTCGGCTTTCATCTGCTCCGGAGCAGCGGGCGGGGGCAGAGGCCACGCCAGGGCAGAGGAGCAGGGCGTGGGCAGGGGAGAGGCAGGACCAGGCTGGGGTGCAGAACCCCCTCAGCCCCTGCCAGCCTGCAGTAGATGGGGGGAAGTGGCTGCTGCGGCCAGCGAAGGGGCTGAGGTCTGGGGGACAATGACAGCAGAGAAACCTGGAGTTCCCTGAGCAGTGACAGCGGCAGGAGCAGCACCAGTACCAGGCAAAGAGGGAAGAGGAGAAGGGGAAGGGTCTGAGAAGTGAGGAGTGACTGAGAGCTCTTGCTTTGTGCAGCTGGAAAGAGCTGAGGTCAAACCTCAGCTGGGACTGCAGCTCTGATCTCTGCTCTCTGTGAGCAGGGACACGATCCAGGGAAGGGCTGGACCTGTGTCAGGGAAGGGATCTCAGGGAAGGATTCTTCCCCCTGAGGTGCTGGGCACTGCCCAGGCTCCCCAGGGAATGGGCACGGCCCCGAGGCTGCCAGAGCTCCAGGAGTGTTTGGACAATGCTCTCAGGGATGCACAGGCTGGGATTGTTGGGGTGTTCGTGCAGGGCCTGGGGTAGGACTGGATGATCCCTGTAGATAACTTCAACTCAGGAGATTCTGTGATTCTTTGAGGAAGCACCATCCCATCAAAAGGACCACACAGAAGGCAGGTGGCTGTACACAGACAAGGAGAGAAAGGCAGAGCTGTGGGGACAGGGAAAAAAAAAATGCTGCACATGCCACCATGTCTGGAACCTCCAACTACTCCAAGGCCACCCTGGAGGGAATGGAATTGCCCAGACTGGAGCTTTGGGCCAGGTCAGAGTAAGGCTTCCCTGCTTAGGAGCGAGGAAATGAGAGGAAATGTCATGTGCAGGGTAACAGAACTTCCCAGGTCAGAGCCTCTGGGTCTGTCATGCAAATCTGCATCTGCTGCAGAGGCTGAGCCTGCCCAGGGCAAGGAGGAGCCCAAATGACTGGAAGGCTGAGGGAAACCAGTGTGAGCCTCTGCAAGCAATGGCACTTTGCTGCTCACAGTGTTTTTGTTCATGTTTCATTTCATAGAACCCCAGAATGGTTTGAGTTGGAAGGGACCTTAAAGATCATCTCATTCCACACTTTGCCATGGGCAGGGACACCTTCCACTCTTCCAGGGTGCTCCAAGCCCCATCCAACCTGGCCTTGGGCACTTCCAGGGATGGGGCAGCCACAGCTGCCCTGGGCATCCTGTGCCAGGGCCTCAGCACCCTCAGAGGGAAGAATTTCTCCCCAATATCCCATCTAACTCTGCCCTCTGGCAGTGGGAAGCCCTTCCCTCTTGTCCTGTCCCTCCAGGCCTTTGTCCCAAGGCTCTCTCCAGCTCTCCTGGAGCCCCTCTAGTTGTTGGAAGAGGTTCTAAGGTTCTTCCCCAGTGCCTTCCCTTCTCCAGGGTTGATAGCTCCAATGTCAGCACATTCCTTTCTCTGAGTTTTTGGAAACCTCTGGCCCTCCTGGGCAGACCCTGGTTCATGTCAGTGTTGGGCACAGACCAAGGAGAAACTTCAGAAGTCCCTTTATACAAAAACAGCAAAAGCAGCAGCTGAGTTGCCCAGATGTGGAGATGGTTTCTTTTTCAAACAGCTCCTTGTGGTGTAACAGGATTTCTTCCATGGATCAGGGTGCCTCCCAAGGCTGCTGTCAGAGCAGCACACACAGCACCACCTTTCACTGAACTGGTGCTGCCCTGCTGCATCCTGGCTTCAAAGAGCACTCCTTGGACACCAGGAGCTCCACCAGGCACAGCAGGGTTTGGTTTGATCCCATACTGTGGCCCCCAGGCCGTGTTCCATGAGGATCCACACATGGGGGATCTGCATTCCCCAAACGTGCCCTCAGCAGGGCAGGGCAGGGCAGGGCAGGGCAGGGCAGGGCAGGGCTGGCACCATCCTGCTGCATGGCATTGGTTTGCCTTTCATGTCACCAGCCCCAGAATTAAGATTAGGCAGGAAATCATGGTCTGGTGGACACCTCCATGCAGCTCCACTCGTGGCTGACAGGCCCACTTCAGGGCTGGACAAGCTCCGGCATCCAGACACACTCCCTGCAGGAAAAGTGCCTTGGGTGGGAAGTGCCCTGGGGGCTGCAGCTCTGCATCCACTGCCCAAATCTTGACAGGTTCAGCTGAGCTGGGCCCTGCTGGGCTCCCACCACAGCTGAGCCACTGCTGGGATGCTGCAGAGGGTTTGGGAACAGCCCACACTTGTCCAGGCCTCCTTCCCTGCAGTGCCAACGGCAGCACTTTCAGCTGGAGCCTTTGGGGTGACTCAGCCAGGGAATGTGAGCTGTCAGTGTCCCCCTCCAGCCCCCACAGAACCGCTGTCCTGTGCAGGAAAGAGAGCCCAGCTCTGACAGTTCACACCGGGAGCCCCAGCCAGGGGGGCTCAGGGAAGGCATCGGCACCCCCATGGCATCCAAACCCACAGGAACAGAGAACAAGCACTTGAGATCTGGTAACAGTAGAGCTTCCCCCCTTGGGAGCACCATCCCTGCACACGGAGGGCTCCAGGGAGGGAATGGCAGCCAGTGCAGACCCAGGGCCAAGGGTCAGAAAGAGGCTCCATCGTGTCCCAATCTTGTCCCCTCCCCATCCTGTCCAGGTGTGCTGGAGAAGGAGACCCATCCCCTGTCACTTCCCATGGATGAGACAAGCAGGCCTGACCCTGCAGAGGAGGTGTTCCAAACCCTGCCCCGGCAAGCCATGGAGCAACTCCGGACCCCACTGGGCCCTCATTCTTCCTCCCCAGGAGGGCCACATCCAAAAGCAGCCTCCTCCAGCACAAAGCATCCCTCCCTGGCCAGACATTTCCCGTGGGGATGTTACAGGACACAGGTTGGGATCACCTCCCTAAGGAATAGACAGTGCTGTACAATCAGTGCCAAAGTAGCCCCTCTCATGGGGCTTAAGCAGCTGCCCCAGGACAGCTCAGGGGCCCTGTTGGGATCAGTGGTATTTAATGTCTTCCCCAATGCCACAGGAAGGGATCCCTCAGCAGGTTTGCAGCTGTCAGGGCACCCTGAAGTTTACAGCTGCTTGTTCCCGAATCTCCTAAGCCAGGGAAGAAGAGCTCCAGGTGAGTGATGCTCTCAAACGAGGCTCACGGGGGCTCGAGTGCCTCCAGGCTCCGGAGGAGATGAATTGCGGAGCCTCCCGCTCAGACAAACCCTCTCCGGGAGACCCAAAGAGCTCCGCAGCCCTCCAGCACCACTCCCTGGAGAGGAAGGGATGAGACGGGCTGTGCAGCCAGGGAGGAGCTCTTCCAAAGGCCGCACTCCCTGCTGAGCGCTGCGAGATCCAGAGGCACCCGGATCCCCTCCTGCAGCGCCTGGATCCAGGAGATGGGTGCAAAACTCGGCTGCCATTGCTCTAAACGCCGCCCAGGGTCAATCCAGACCCATCTCGCTTTGCCAGGAGCTTGGGCGGTGGACTTCTGCAGCCACAGAGGAGTTACCCATCCCAAAGGGAAAAGGACCCAAATTCCCCCTCAGGGGCTGCTTGGGGATTGACACCAACACAGCCAGGCCCTGCCAGGGAAGGACTCCACACTGCAGGATGCACCAAAGCTCTCTGGGATAAAAGTGCTGAAGACACTAGCACAGCTCTCACCTCCACTCCTGCTCCCAGCAGAACCAGACCAGCATCCAAACTCCTCCTGGATGCAGCAGCGGCTCCTTCCAGGGGGCTCCACCAAGAGCTGAGTCCCACAGCCGTGAGCAGCTGTGTCCTGGAGGGAAGGGACTGGGACACACAACTGAACAGAGCCAACACTTGGACATGGACATTCCCAGTACACAGAGACCAGGAACCGGCAGAGGGTGAGGAGGCACAGCCTTGGCCACTGTGCTGGATGGAGAAAAGCCTTTCCTAAGCAGGGCCTAAGAAGGGAAAATCAAGAAGGAAAGAAGGTCCAGTGCATTCCTGAGTGAGATTTCAGCACTCAGAAAACAGCCTGGAAAACCCTGCTGATTCATGGGCAGACTTGATCTTTCTCTTCACATCACTAAAGACCAGATGGAATCCAAACAAAAAAATCCGGGGTGGGGGGAGAGGGAGGGGGGAGGATTTGTGCCAATCAGCCAATTACCCCAAGCAACCTCCTGCCCAGGAGAGGAGCCACTTCCTGTCCCAGCAGGATCCACCCTCACTACTCAGGGGCTGAGAGGGGATTTTGCTGTAATGCTGCTAGAACCTGTTCCCCAGCTTGTCTGTGCCAGGCTGGCACAACCACTGACCTCAGCAGTGACACCAAACCCAGCCCAGGAACACGGGGAAAAATCCCAGCGCTGGCAGAAGCACAGCTCAGCACATCACAGCACATCCTGTCCTGCACGGGGCAGGAGCCCCAAGCTCAGCTCATCCCTCCCATCCCTCCCAGCTCAGGGACAGCTCATCCCTCCCTCTCAGCTTGGGAGCATTTCTCTCCTCGGTGCTCACAAACTCCACTAACGGGGCACTGCTGCTCTCTCATGGGATGGGAATTTTGGAAAGTGGCTCCCAAGGACTCCAGAGTGCCAGCAGAGGCTGCAGCAGTGCCACGCCCCAGCAGCACCACTGGGACCTTGCTGACAGGGAGCCACAGGTTAGGGTCCCTCGAGGGCATCCATTGGCCATTACAAATAGTTCCCAGAAGGAGGAGCAGCCCCCCAGAGTCACAGAATCTTAAAAAGAATGGGACTGGAAATGATCTTGAAGACCAAACAGTTCTAACCCCTGCCATGAAGAAATACCTCCCACTAGACCAGGTGGAAAAGAATGAAAGAAACATTCAAACGACCAAAAAAAAAAAAAAAAAAAAAAAATGTGCTTTTTAATAACTGCTAAATTTAACTAAGATTTGGAGCTGCTGGATTGGACCCAACACACTGGACAGGTTTTCCAGTTGCTTTGACAGCAAATAAAACACGTGGACAGAGAGCAGCTGAGGAGACGCTGGCACTTGGGGAGAGAAACCTTGCAGCCAGTGCGAGCCAACCACCCTGTCCCACCCTTGGCAGTGCCCAAGCCGTGCTGGGTGTGCTCTGTGCTGTGCCCATGCCTCCCAATCCCTTCTCTGGGAGAGCAGGATGGCAGGACAGGTGCCACTTTCTGCAGCCAAGCGTGGCAGATTAAGCCCCTCAGCAGGTGCCAGGGCAGGATGTTCCTGTGCCCACCCCAAACCCATTATCCCACCCCTGCCATGAAGCCAGGCATCACTGCCTGGGATGTGCTGCTGAAGTGGAGCTGGTCCCAGCCATGATCTAGTCCTGCTCCAAGAGAGGTTCCTCACAGCCGCTGGTGTGCAGGGGACGCACAGACTGTCCCTGCCTGCCCGAGGCAGCGCTGGGAGTGGATCCTCTCTAATGGGATGCACACCCCTGTCCCTGTGGGATACATGTGGATGCTCCCAGGCCCTCACCCCATCACCCTGAGATATGGGAGCTGCCCTGCTGTGACCCCCCCTGCCTTCTCCCCATAAAATGAAGCTGCTGCTGTTGGAGGACAGTGGGACCCTGGGAAAGGCCTGACCTCTCTGGGTGAGGAATGGATCCACTCGCGGGTGGGGAAAATCCTGCCCCTGTTCCCCTCTGCACTGATCAAAAACTTCATCCTTTTCCCTCAGCAAAGGGAGAATCTCTGCTGCCCCCCAGGCTGGACCCAGTGCCCAGGACCGGGAGCATCCTCAAGATTTATCCACAAGCTGGGTGTGCTGCAGGTCCTGGACAGCAGCGCTGGAACCGAAGGAGCTGCGCCTGTGCCCCGGCCCGGGGGATGCTGCCACCCGTCTGTCGCAGCGTAGCGCAGCGGGACAACCCCGCTGTTCTCCCCCGGCAGGAATCCTCGCTCCACAATGAATTCCAGTAGATCCCGAGGGCGTTCCGGCCGCTCCAGCGGCAGCGCGGAGCTCTGGGGGAGCTCGGACCGCTCCGGGAGCTGGGAGAGGGCGCAGCAGGCCCGAGGAGCGGCAGCAGAGCCCCGGGCCGCTCGGGGCCGGTGGGGGAATGGCGAGGGCGGTGTCCCCGCCCAGGGGATCCCGGTGCCCCGTGCCCGGCCCCATCCGCGCTTGGGCACTGCCGGCGGTGCTGAGCATTCCCGGCCCGGGACGCTCCGCTCCCCCCGCGGTCACGGAGCTCCTGTCGCTGCCGCCCCACGCCCGAACCGCCACTTAGTCCATTTGTCCTTCTCTTTACTGTTATTGTCCTGCCCTGTCACCCCTCCCCGGCGGTGTTCGGCTCTCCGGGCCCGTCTCGTTCCTTCTCTCCCTCAGAGACCGGCCGGTGCCAGCCCCTTTCCCGGGGCCGGAGCAGCGCTCGCTGCCCGAGCAGCCTCAGCCAGAGCCGCGGGACGCTCCGGAGGCACAAACCCAGAGCCGAGAGACGCTCCGGAGGCACAAACCCAGAGCCGAGAGACGCTCCGGAGGCACAAACCCAGAGCCGAGAGACGCTCCGGGGGCAGAGAGCCAGAGCCGAGAGACGGTCTGGAGGCACAAACCCAGAGCCGAGAGACGCTCCGGAGGCACAAACCCAGAGCCGAGAGACGCTCCGGAGGCACAAACCCAGAGCCGAGAGACGCTCCGGGGGCAGAGAGCCAGAGCCGAGAGACGGTCTGGAGGCACAAACCCAGAGCCGAGAGACGCTCCGGAGGCACAAACCCAGAGCCGAGAGACGCTCCGGGGGCACAAACCCAGAGCCGAGAGCCGGACGGGGGCACAGAGCCAGAGCCGAGAGCCGGTCCGGGGGCACAAACCCAGAGAGGAGAGAAGGTCTGGAGGCACAAACCCAGAGCCGAGAGACCCTCCGGGAGGCACAGACCTAGCACATGGCTGGGATCGAAGCTCTCAGTAAAGCAGCAGCAGAGGATTTTGCTGGAATTGGTGCAGACATCTCAGCAGGACTTGCCTTTTGTGTTTATCAGTCAAGAAGCAAATCTGCCCTGCAGGTGAGATCCCCCTGCCTCCAGCCCCGCAGGAGGAGGAGGAGCTGCTGGAGCAATCCCATGAGGGATGACCGTGTGCAACAATCAGATGTGAAACTGCAGCAGACGGGGATCCAGGAACGGACTGGGATTCCTTCTCCAGAATAAACACGGACTCCGGGTAGATTTCACTTTATTGCGGTTTAATTTCATTATCTACTGCTGCTACATCTGTACAACATTGTACAACACTGTACAAAATGTAATCCCAAGGAACATTCCAGCCCCACAGTGTTTGGCTCTGCGCTCTCCTATCACAAAATACCCTTGGTGCTCTGGCTGTGACACCCTCCTACAGCCACCAGAACATTTTGCTGTCCAGGCCCAATGATGGGAAACCTGGCCATGGCAGCAGGTCCCTGGGGGTCTCTCATATTTCTGGTCAGGCAGGAAGGATTTTTCACCTCTTTCTGCACAAGGCAAAAGGCTCCCAGCACTGCCATGACCAGGGGCAGCTGGGATGCACAGGTGATGCTGGGGGGGGGTGTTTCAGGACTGGCACAGCCTTTGTACAGCACATGCTGTGGGTTTTGGGAGTTGCTCAGCTCACACACTGGTTATAGACTTCCAGTCCTTCCCACCAGTGCATTTGCACTGGGAGTTTCACCTACCCCACGCCAGGCTGGTCTGAGATTTCATCTCCTGCCCAGACAAAGCGGGCAGGCAGATGCTCTTTTGAACTTAGGGGTTAGGGAAGATAATCTACTTAGCTGCTAGTGGTAGTAGAACACATGCAGAATTGCTTCTGCCAGATTTGTCAAACCTGCAGAGAATCACATGGAATCCAAAGTGATTGCTTTGGCTTGAAAATGCGTATGTGAAAAGACCAGAGATCCCGGATGTTCAGAAATGTCCTTGTGCGTGAGTGGTGTGGCAGGATGTTCTCTCCCACCTGTGCTCTCCACGGAAAGTCTCATTTTGGCCAATTATTTTTCCTCTCATCATCTGTTTTCCTGAAGCTGTTTTAAAGGTCTCATAGAAAGCCTGATCATTAAAAAAAAAAAATACAGTGCTCTTAAAGCTTTTTTCCCCCCAGTATGGATGGTAATGCAGCATCATGTTCAAAGTGCAGTTACTAGATCTGAAAAATAACACCCTCAGACTGTGAAGAACATCTGACAATAAATTCACAGCCTTCATATGGAGGAGTCCTCACCAAAAGCTTCTCATCCTCAGAGCCATGCAGGGATGTCTCAGCAGCGCCACGCTACAGGGAGGAGTCTGAAAGTGAGAGTAAGAGAAGCAGCTCAGGGTTTTAGTCAGGAAGATCAGAAACAGTCGGAAAGGCTCTCTGACAGGGGGAGCTGAAATGTTACAAGGCCTAGAAGTCTGCAAGAGGGTGCCAGGGGTTTAACTGACCCATTTTGCCACTCTTGTAATCCCCGTGAGGTATTTTGCATTTAAAAAAATATATTTCACTCCAAGCAAAGGATATTTCACTGGGTATAGTCACCAACAATATTTATCTGTAAGTATATCCAAGAGTCTATCCCCAGCCAATCTCACTGCACTTCCATCCACATCAGGATCCCAATGCCTCTGACCATGTCCCTCTCTTTCCTCCCTTTGTGTTGGCTTTGGCCAAACATCAGCTGTTCTCTCAGTGCTCCCCTCACCTGGCACATTTGCCAGGGTCTTTATTCTGCAGTTCCTGCACTGGAGAGAATTCTAACCTTATTATCTTACCTAGAGAATATGGGATTGTTCTTTCTAAAAAAACCTGCTCAAGCTCAGCCAAAACCTCTGGCTAGTGTAGTAATTAAGTTGTTTTTCCCATCTGACTTTTTATTTCTGGTTCTGTTTGGTACCTGATCATGAGTACCATTTTTAGGAATTCAGTAAAACAGCCCAAGTGTACGATTGCTTTGTCAGCAGGTGGAGCTGGCTGGGGACTGTTTCTGAGGCCCTGGGCAGCAGTGACACCCCTGCATCCCCCAGGGAAGCAGTACTGCAGGATTACCTTTGATGGCAAGGAAGGCTCTGCTGAAGGCACGACCCACTCCATTGCTGGCTTCCACCATGTACTCCCCCTCATCCTGCTTGGTGACCCCCAGCACCACCAGCGAGCAGACTCCAAAGTCGTTCGTGCAGAAGTAGTTGGGATCTCCGGAGAGGTCTCTGCTGTCCTTGTACCATGTGATTTTTGGGGGAGGGTGGCCTCCAACAGCACAGCTCATGTGACACTCGCTGCCCGTCACCACCACATGGGACTTAAGAGGCACCAGGAACCTCGGGGGCTGGTTCTGGTTAACTCCCCTGTATTTCTGTTCTTTCACTTGAAATTCGGCTGTGAAAAATAGACAGCACCAAAGACACACTCAGATACTACTCCCATCACTGCAGGGTTTGCAGGGGTTTGTTTGTGCAGTGTCTCAAATTCTGCAAATTACCAGAGATCCCATGCACCTATGGATTGTAACCTCTGTTGTTCCTCAGAATCACCCAACATTTAACTCAAGTCAGAAACTTTGGTTTCTACAATACTAAAACCTTAGATTTTGCTGGGAATTAATTTTGGGACAAATTGCATGTCATAATGGCTGGGAATGAAGGGTCTGTCTGCACAGTGTCCCTGCAGACAGGACAAACCTTCCCTGCCCAACTGGAATTCCTCAGGGCATTTCTGTTCATTCCTGTTCTGGGCAACTGAATATTCCCAGGAAGAGGGACCCATTTGACGGTGAGGTGTTAGAAGCAATGAAAGAAACAAAACACAACAGAGAGAAATACTTGGAAATGTTTTACCCTTTTTTTTCGAGATCCTCCAGGGCTGCACAGTTTCTGATGGATCGCTGGCTCCCAGGTCATTTTTTGCCACGACCCTGAAGTAATAATCCCTGCCTGGGACCACCCTGGTGAAGGTGAACTTGTTGTTGTAGATCAGGTCCCCCAGCACATGCCACAGCCCCTTCTGGGATTCCCGCTTCAGGATGGTGTAATACAGGTTCTTCTCCCACCGCTCGGATGCTGAGGGGTCCCAGGTCACTGTCACTGTGTTGGGCACATTCTCCTCCAGCCGGATGGCTCCAGGGGGCTGAGGGATATCTGCCAGGGGAGGGCACACAATGTCACAGCTGTAGGGACAGTGGCACAGAAACCTAAAAGTCTGGAGTTTGTTGCATGTCTGGGGCTCAGTGACCATCCTGCTCACTGGAAGGGACAAAATTCCATTCCTTCTCCAGCCACACAAATGCATTTGCTGGAAACTGAGCTGCTGCTGCACAACATCTGCACTAGCTGAGTGGGGAGAGGAGGGGTGGTAGAGCTGAGCTGCTTCCCCTCCTGGGGTCACAGCTGGGATAGCTGTGCTCAGTGTCCCACAGCCTGTGTTGACCTCCCTTATTCACTCTGGAAGGATAGTTTTAGTGGATTGCTCTATTCTGCAGAAAAGTGAGATAACAAAGTGCCTAGACAATTTCATAGAAAGCTGTACCCTGGTTCTCCCTGTGCCTGCACAGCCAAACTGCGTCAGAGCTCACCCTGCCAAACTCAAGTTTGTGGCCTTCTGCCTATTCACAGTAAATCATGGAATCCCAGACTGGTTTGGGTGGGAAGGGACCTTAGAACTCACCCAGACCCACCTCCCACCATGGGCAGGGACACCTTCTACTATCCCAGGTTGCTCCAAGCCCTGGCCAACCTGGCCTTGGACACTTCCAGGGATGGGGCCACCACAGCTGCTCTAGGCACCCTGTGCTACCCTCACAGGGAGGAATTCCTTCCCAATATCCCATCTAACCCTGCCCTCTGGCAGTGGGAAGCCATTGCCTCTTGTCCTGTCTCTCCAGGCTCTTGTTCCAAGTCCCTCTCCATCTCCCTTGCAGCCCCTCTACGCACTGGAAGGGGCTCTAAGGTTCTCCCCAGAGCCTTCTCTTCTCCAGGTGAACACCCCCAGCTCTCCCAGCCTTGGTCCAGAGCAGAGGGGCTGTAGCCCTTGGAGCATCTCCATGGCCTCCCCTGGAATTGCTCCAGCAGCTCAACATCCTTCTGTTGCTAGGGGCCCCCAGGGCTGGGGGCAGCTGTGCAGGTGGGGTCTCACCTGAGGGGGCAGATGGGCAGAATCCTCCCCTCCCCTGCTGCCCACGCTGGGGGACCAGCCCAGGACATGTCCAGCTTTCACCCACCAGCACCCCCAAGTCCCTCTCCCAGGGCTGCTCTCAGTCCCTTCATGCCCCAGCCTGGATTGACTGGGAGCTGCTGGTAGATTTGTATGGATGGCAGTGAGTTACCTCTAACTTGAACCTGGAAGCTGAAGGTTTCCCTTTCCCCCAGCCCATCCCCAAGCTCCACAGTGTAGGTGCCGCTGTCACAGAACTCTGCTGCCCTGAGCAGCAGCTGGGTGATTCCATCCTCGGTGCTCACGTCAGCCCGGCTGGGGAGGGGGAGCCCATCCTTTAACCAGGTCACCACTGGCTCAGGAGATCCCTGGAAACAACAACGAGTCATAGCCACTTGTTTCACTTCCAGACTGTGTCTTGTGTCCTTAGTTTCATTATCTTACCCCAAATATGCACCTCCATGACACAGTAATGTTTAGAAATATGGATCCATGATGGATCTGAGAGCCCTGATCTGCTCTACAGTTTCTTTACAATATTTTCCTTTTTGTCCTTTAAGGATGTTATTGCAGTAAAGTGTTCAGAAGTATATCAAACAAGCTATGCCAGATCAAGGACAGACAACTTCAAGAGTTAATATTTTCTGCTTTTAAAAAAAGATTTGTTTGTTTTGTAAAGCAAAAACATCCTCTAAGTCTTTATTTACATTGTGCCATCTCTGGTCTCTTCTCCCAGAGATTAGGAGAAAGGCCAGCAAATACACACACTATATCACCCTCCTCTGGTATCCCAGATATACAGGATTATGGAATCATTAAGGCTGGAAAAGACCTCTAAGACAATCAAGTCCAACCCGTGCCCCTTTCCCACCTTAAAAGCACTGAGTACCACACAGAGGTGTTCCTTGGACACCTCCAAACCTCCCTGGGCAGCCCCTTCCAAAGCCTGATCACACTTCCCATGAGGAAAAGCCTGTGTTGTTCCACGCTTACACCAAAGCACTGAGATTTCTGTCAGTGCCTCCAGGTTCTCAAGTCACAGAGCTCAAGTGCTGCTGCTTGGTGAGAGATGCACAGTGAAGGTGTTGCTGGGAATTCTGCCTCAAGGCCTTCTGAGGAAGTCACAGGGAAATCACTGATTTGGGAAGTCTGAGAGAGCAGTACCAGATGATGATAACATTGATAAAGCTAGGTGGACAGCACTGAGCCTTGTTTGCAGAGGGTAAGGAATGACCACAATGTCGCAGAACACCAATGCAAAGACTGACAGCTCAATTCTGGCTCATATTTTCCTCACCCTGAAAGTCTACACAGCACAGGGAGGCCAAATTATTTGCCCAGTGATTTGTAGACAAAATCCCATGATATTAAAACAGTGGCTCAGTTTTCCTGTCTGCTATTGAGTGATCATAAAACCAGGCAGGGAATTCCTCCAAAGCCCTGAATACCCACCTCAAAGGGAATCTTCACTCGGATGGGATTCCCTGCTTTTATAATCAGGAAGCTTTTCACTGTGTCATCTATCAGTAACCTGGGAGAGACTGGAAAATACAGAAATTACTTGCTAAAGGTGGATGTTGGTGCAGTCACTGGTGAAAATCATGGTGTTCCACCTCCTGGTGCCTCTCCCAGCTGGGTGAGGCATTCATAGTGGGAAAAATCTCCCTGATTCAGTCCCAGATTTTATACCTTTCAAATTTCATTACTATTTATTTATCCATCACTATGACTAAACAAGAGAAAATGATGTAAAAATACATTCACAACAATCTCTCAGTCACAGAGAAGATGGCTCTTTGCCACACTTTATCTCATCACAGGGATCATCTTTTGTGTTTAAACAGTGTCTGGAAAAAGGAAATTCCAGTGGACGTTTATAAATTATACATGCAATACAGAGCACAGAACATCCACAGGAAAGCTGCCAGAGTTTATCTAAAATAGTATTTTTTAGCATTTAATTTTTTTTTTTTCATCAATATACTACAGCATTTAGTATTTCTCTAAGAATACCAAATACAGTAGTGCTAAATTGTATCTAGTGTTTTCAAGTATAGAACTGAACACCTGCTTTAGATTGATTTTTTTTTTTTTAATTGATAAATGAGGTCTCCAGGCATATGCCACAGTAGACATTTTCACTTAGGATCCAAGTTAAGGAAGATGAACCCCTCACAGAATTATCTCTTATGACTGTAATTCTGCAATGTTTCCAAAGAGCAGGAAAAAAACAGAGCTGTAGATTGTAAATAAAGATGGAAAAGTGAAAGTGGCGAAAACTTTCAAACTAAACAATTAAAAAGGAAAATAAAGTATCAAAAAACAGCATTAAAAAAAGTGATTTAAGAGAATGAAATAAAATGTTTCATTTCAGAAGATCATTTAAAATTTGAGTAAAAACTCAATTTTTCCCTTGGAAGAGCGCAAGCAGGGGTAAGGCACATATGGGTTCTGTCTAATGACTGTAGTGTAGCCCTTCCCGGGGGCGAAAATGTAAATCCAAGGAGAAAATGGAGCTCTGAGGGTTATTTTATCAAAAAATGAGCTGAGCACTGTGCACTGCCTGTCCAGTATCATTTAATACTGAGACTGTCCTGCTGAGGTGAGCAGATAACCCCGAGGTGAGGAGGAGCAGCGCTGCCCCAGTGTCAGGCCGGGCCTAGGAGCAGCTCATGGCAGATTGCCACAGCCCTGGCTGCTCCTGCCCTCAGCCCTGGCTGCTCCTGCCCCCCGAGTGCCCCATGCCCAGGGACAGAGCCCCGACTCACCCACGGGAGCAGCTCCAGCACGAGCCTCGAGCTCCGAGGCCTCCCCGGGGCCGCTGTCGCTGAGGGCCCTGACGCGCAGGAGCAGCTTCCCCCCAGCCTGCAGGCCCTGGACCCTGCACGAGGTGCTCTGTGCTGGGAGGGTGAAGCACTTGGTCCAGCTGAGGCTGTTACAGGGCTTCATCTCCACCTCGTAGCCTTTCACCTCAATCCCATCTTGTACTTCAGGTTTGTTCCATGTCAAGGTGACACTGGTGCTGTCACTGCTGCTCACTTTAAGGTCCTGCACTTGGCCTGGAGATTCTGGAAGGAGAAATTTTATTTGAACTGTTTTTCTAGGATTTCTCTTCCCTCTTTTCAGTCACTGCCTGAGATTCCCCAACATTCTTGCAGTGTACTGGATTTCCATGCTGCTGTCTTCTCTACCTTGTCCCAGTTCTTCAGAGCTGGATCTGGGTCCTTGCTCCTACCAGCCCTACAGTAAACCCACAACATTCCAAAACACTCAGCAGCCCATCCTGAGTGTTCCTCCACACTGCACGTTACCCCACACTGGGATCTGCCAAATCTTGACTTGGACATCCTACAGGAAATCCTTCCATTCCTTTTTCCAGCTGACTCTCAGCCATGAAACATTCCCCTGATGATTACTGATCCTTGTCTTCACACACTTTTACAGAGGATTTAAGAACATCTCCCCATGAATACTCCCAAAGTAGAGCACAGGGCAGGGACTTACTGGTGGGGTCCCGGGCAAAGGCAGGCTCTGAGGGGTCACTGGGCTGTCCTGTGCCAGCAGTATTGACAGCTGCCACACGGAACTCATACTGCACACCCTTCTTGAGGTTGGTCACCTTCAGCTTCTTGTCTGCAGAGAGGAGAGTAGAGTGTTGCCTCAGGGGAGCTGTTCCCCATCAGGAAAGGGGACACAACAAAGTTGTGCCTTACTCCAGGCAGAATTATGGACTGAAAAATTCCCAGGAGCCATAAAAGCGGTAACTGATTCCCCTGACATTCCCTAGCCAAGTGCATGTGATCTTCTGGGATGTGTTCATTGTATTCCTTTCAAAATCACGCAGTCCTTGAACCACAGAATCCCAGAATCATTTAGTTGGAAAAGACCTCCAAGGTCATCCATCACCAGCTTGATGTGAAAGATATAAGATCCTAAGCAGCTCCTAAACCCATTTTTGCCTTTTCAAATCCACCAGGTTGTTCCAGGAGTCAGAATACCCACCTTTGACAGGCCCGTTGGTGACTGGCAGCCAGGTCACAGTGCCCTTCTTGCGCTTCTGAACAACGTATCCCATAATTTGGGAAGCACCGGTTTTACCAGGAGCTTTCCACGATATGGTGATGGCGTCCCTGCTGACACTAATGATCTCGGGGGGATCTGGGGCACCAGGGCAAGCTACAAAGAGATGAGGGCTTCATTATTAGCAGGTATGTTTTTATTGCAAGATAAAATGTATAATTTCTTCTTCCAGATTCCTCCTGGCATTCCTGGGGTTGTGCTTTGGAAACCTGGCTGAGACCTGAAGCTGTGAATCCTGTTTGACACACAAACTGGATCCAGCATGGACTCTTCCTGAGTTTGGATTTCACAAAAGACCAGCTGTCATGAGGACTGACAATTCCTCTGCCAGTGGAGTGTGTCATTCTTACATGAAAGCAACATACTTGCTTTCAACAACAGGAACTGGTAACAAAATGGATTTTTTTTGCCCTCTGCTAAAGTGTTCAAGATACAGAATCATGGGAATGAGAACGGAGAAAGAAGATAATTAGAACTGAACATTGCTCTCTGCAAAAAGACTGCATTTCTGCTCATGGCAAACCTGTTCTAGTATTTAAACTCCATGACGGACAAAGACAATATTCAGTTGTTCGGAGATCAGCGGAATGGAGTGGTCATACTGAGAAGTGCTGCACATACAGAGACACTCCTTTGCCTGTAGAGTTAAGGAAAGGCTTCACATGTTCCCTTTGCAGCCCCACTGGGAAAATTTTCTTTTGATCTTGATGCATTTTGCATTTCCCCGATGAAACTCCTTTCCAATCCAGAATGGAGCATGACCAAGGAATAATTACATCTCACTCAGCATCAGCAGAGCCTACAGCAAACTGCTGCTCTTGCTGGGCAACCTCCACAGATTTGTGTGAAGACTGAAGTTGAGATCTGTACCAACAATCCACAATGCAGTGAATTTCCTTTGATGTCAGCTTCGATAAAAAAAATCCCAATTTGAATTGTGAATTATGAATTATGAGAAGTTCTCACCTTTACCAGCAGCCTTCACTTCCCCTGACTCCAGCGCGTCGCTCACTCCCTCGGCATTCATGGCCCTCACCCTGAAGTAGTAGCTCATCTCTTCCTCCACTCTGCTTGTGGTGAAGCTGGTGCAGCTCCTGGGGGTTTCTCCCAAAGTCTCCCAGTCATTCCTGCCCACCTGCTGCCTCTCCACGATGTACCTTTGCACTGGTTTGCCCCCATCGTCCTTTGGGGGCTTCCATTCGATCGTGATGTTGTCAGCAGAGCTTTCTACAATTTTGATGGGTCCTGCTGGGGGCTGTGGCTTGTCTGGGAAGATGAACAGAGACATAGCCGGCTCCAGACCCAGACCTGCTCCTGGGTTTGGAGCAGACACTGCCCATTGTTCACCAGCTAGGAGACTGTTCCTGATGAAATGCAGGCACAGTTGTAGGATGAGGGCTGGGCACTTGAATTGCCTCTTCCAAACTTGCACTCTTCTAACTTTTGATGGAGAAGATGGGAAGCTAGGCCTTTGCTCTCCCTGGGTCAACTGTTCTCACAAACATTGCACCAGTTCAGCTTGCTAATACAAGCAAAACTTCATTCCTGGTCTCCCAAAGGAGCCCAGACATTTATGGGATAGGATAGGATACATTGATATCCTATTTCAGATTTGCATGTTGTGTACAGTCACATCTCTCACAGTGTCTGAACATTCAAAACTCAACTGCTTAGGCCATGAAAAACCTAAGTTTTCAAACCAAACAAAACTAGGTTTGTGTTCCCTTGTACTAAAAGGCAAGAAACACATTCAGCAATCTTTCCTTGTACCCTGACTTTGGGGCAATATAGAGAGTCCTGTTCCTCTTGAAATACCCAGTAACTCCTAATAAGGTTGTCACCAGTGCCAATAGATTCCCTGTCTAAGCTTTACAGTGAAAGCCACAGTGAATGTTACAGGATCTTACCTATCACCACGAGCTTTAGGTTGATCTCCAGGACACCACTGTCATTCTTGAGCCTGACTTTGTAATCCCCACAGTCCGTCCTGTCGCAGCTGGAGATGGACAGTGTGGTGCAGGTGTCTGTCTTGTCCACACGGATCCTGGTGTCATTCCCCAGCTCCATCCTGTCCTTCAGCCACGCTGCCCTGATGGGCCACCGACCCTCGAATGGGATCTGCAGCTTCACCCCCTCCCCAGCCTTGGCCACAGTGGGGACACTGCTCAAGTTCTTGAGGAGGACTTTGTCCACCCGGGGAGGATCTAAGCAGGTGATATAAGGTCATTAAAAACCACATTTCAAGGAGGATAAGGCTCACCTTGGAGGAAAGGGATCCCCTTGGTGCTGCCAGCAATTCTTAGAAGCTCACAACACCGGATCTGAACATTTAGTTGTACTTTGCTACAGGATAATTATCAGAAAATTTTGTGATATCACATTGTCCTTTCACTAGAGAAAATATTTCCTAGGCAACTCACTACACACAAGAATGAAGAATTTGCCCGGATAAAGTGTTTTGTGCACCCCAAAATCTTTGAGTTGCTGACAGAAGGGTCCCTAGTTAAATTTGCAAATGCAAAATGAACCAATCTGCACAAAACCCATTTCCCATTTATCTTGCAATTCTTTATAATAAAGTTTCTCAATAACCAATGACATGTCTCTGAGTAAATATATTACATTTAAAGCCCATCTCATGCTGCCTTGGTGGTTTAGTACACTCACCTTCAACAAAAATTGAAGCTTCAGTTTTTACATCTCCACCTTCAAACCTGTATTTCCCAGCATGAATATCTTCAGCTTTGTTAATGATCAATTTGTGGACAAGACCTTTCTTTTCAAAGATGACTCCATCCATGCTTGTTAACTACAAAGTAAAGGACAGAGACCTATACTCTTTCAAAAAAAGCAAAAAATGCAATCCAAACTGAAACCAGACAGACTACAGTTTGAAATGCAGTTGAACAGACTTATGAATGTTATGCATGTTTAATAACAATATTCTGCTATTCTGTTGCCCAGAGCAGCTGTGGCTGCCCCATTCCTAGAAGTGTCCAAGGCCAGGTTGGATGGGGCTTGGGTCTAGTGGAAGGTATCACTGCCCAGGGCAGGGGTGGGACTGGATGATCCTTAAGGTCCCTTCCAACCCAAACCACTCTGAGATTTTGTGAACCCTTCCAGGACCCCACACAGATTGCAGGTGACTGTCAGGGGGACAGACACCTTGACACCACCCTTAGGTAAAGCCAGAGAGCAGAGCATTGCTACGCAAAGCCAGCAGCAAGCTCAATGAACCCACCTTCAGGCCATCCTTAAACCAGACTCCTGTCACGTTGTCCTTGCTGACAGTGCAGGACAGCTCAGCTGGATCCCCCTTCAGCACTCGCACGGTTGCCAGCTGCTTGTTGAGGTAACAGCGCGGGACTGAACAGGCACAAAGGAAGGGAAAGAAGCTAAGTCTGTGTTACAGAGAGACAACTAGAGCTGAAAATGCACGTGCACGTGAGGGGAAAAGAGCTTTAAGAAAAAAAAGTCCCCTGCTGAGGAGAGGCTTTTGTGCCACCTCGCTGTGGGCCAACTGGGTACACTCAGTGCCCTGAGGGATGCACAGCCATCCCAACATCCACCGCATGGGCAATGAATTCATCACAAAGCACATTATCCAGCTGTGGATTTGCTAGTTTATGTCTATGCTAATTGTCCTGGCTCTCTCTACAGCCAGTGGAAAAAAACAGGCTGCTCCAAGGTGTGGATATATTGCTTCATCCCCCTCTTCCTCTGCACTGACCACACACAGGGCTGCCCAGCACATCCACCTAAACAGCCCCAGGTCCACTGTTCTCCCCCCTGTATTCCTCTTTCCCTTCCCAAGTTCTCCATTACCATCATCATCTCCTCTCTAATATATACCCCACTCCTTCCCCCTGAATGCCAGTTTTGATGATTTTACTTCCTTGTTAAGATTTATGGTTTGACAATGATAATTCCTAATTTGTGAACAATGCCATTAGGTGAATATTCCCCTCTGATTATACACCTGAAATTTCTCATTCCTACAATTTTCACATCATCATCTTGCTGGTGAAGCCACAGGTCTTACTCAAATGGCTGCAAACACATTATTCCCCTCTTACTCTATGCAACGCCTTATTATTCCTGATGTTACAAGAGAAAAGAGCTCTTTACATTATATAATCCCATATAAGCAGGCACAGAATCGTTCCCAGAACTTGGAAAACTCAGTTCTTTGCAGTAGGTGTTTTAAAAATAAAGTGAAATCTTCATTTTTGAATTGGAACAGTACCAAAGAAGCATGATGATAAACTTTATGGGAACTGGTATGTTTATGAAGTGGTCTGTTCCATGATATGTGAAACACAGGTGAAGAGATGAGACCTGGTTTAGATCATTTAGACAAAGGAAATAATTTAGACTTTTAAGGCATTTTGATCAGAGCAAACTCTGTAAGATCAAACAGCCAGTCAGTGGGAGAATTGGGAACAGATCATGGGACAACCAAATTTCTACACACAGTTGTTCTTCGCTGGATTAGGAATGTGAGTATCATAATGCAAAGACCAGGAGTCACCAGTTAACCACGTACCTTTGAGATTATCCAGGATACTCTGTCTCTTTTGTCCTGTGCTTTCTGTGTTCTTCAGGGAATCATTTGCTTTAAGATCCAGGTCAGGTTCCTGGTTTCTCTGGTTTGCTGAAGGAGGTCCACCAAGAGGACCTGGCATCTGGCCATAACTCAGGGGACCTTGACCAAACCCACCTGAACTACTCCCGTCAACAGATCTGTCATGGAATTTACTCCCTGCCCCTCCAAAGGCAGAATTTGTGTCATAAAGAGAGCCCAACTGACTGAAATCTCTGCCCTCTCTCCTGGCTCCTTCTGGACCTGACAGGTACTCTCTGTCACCAGCTGAACCTTTGTTCCCTGGCCCTCTGACATCACTGGCAGTGCCCTTTCCAGTTTCACCTCTTGAAGGTCTGCCAAGATGTGCATCCAGCCCATACTCACCACCTGGCCCACCAGCACCTCCCACACCTCCTTTACCATGGACCAAATCCCATTCATCCCCTCCCAACCTCCCAACCCCACCTGCACCAGCCATGGCTCCAGCCGATCCTCTGTCTTTGCCATAGGGAGACCCTGCACCCCACAGTGCAGAGCCTTCCCTGGAAAAGCCCTCTCCTCCTGCCCCACCTGCATATCCTGGAGCTCTGCTCAGCATGGCATCCACGCCATGGCCAGATGCCATGGCTTCCTCACCTCCAAGAGGAAAACGAGCAGCTCCTGCCACAGCCCCAGCTAGGAGACCATCCTTTCCACAGGGACCCCCAACTCCCCCTGCACCACCATGACCAGTCCCAGCTGGCAGACCATCCTTTCCATAGGGAGCTCCAGCTCCTCCTTCACCAGCAGCCCCACCAACACCAGCACCAACTGAGAGACCATCCTTTCCATAGGATGGAACTCCTCCTGAACCACCAACACCACCTCCAACTGGGAGACCATCCTTTCCATAGGGACCCCCAACTGCCCCTGCACCACCAACACCAGCACCAGCACTAACTGGGAGACCATCCTTTCCATAGGATGGAACTCCTCCTGCACCACCAGCACCAGCTCCAACTGGGAGACCATCCTTTCCATAGGGACCCCCGACTCCTCCTGCACCACCTCCAGCTGGGAGACCATCCTTTCCATAGGGACCCCCGACTCCTCCTGCACCACCTCCAGCTGGGAGACCATCCTTTCCATAGGGACCCCCAACTGCCCCTGCACCACCAACACCAGCACCAGCACTAACTGGGAGACCATCCTTTCCATAGGGACCCCCAACTGCCCCTGCACCACCAACACCAGCACCAGCTCCAACTGGGAGACCATCCTTTCCATAGGGACCCCCAACTGCCCCTGCACCACCAACACCAGCACCAGCTCCAACTGGGAGACCATCCTTTCCATAGGGACCCCCAATTGCCCCTGCACCACCAGCACCAGCTCCAACTGGGAGACCATCCTTTCCATAGGGACCCCCAACTGCCCCTGCACCACCAGCACCAGCTCCAACTGGGAGACCATCCTTTCCATAGGGACCCCCAATTGCCCCTGCACCACCAGCACCAGCTCCAACTGGGAGACCATCCTTTCCATAGGGACCCCCAATTGCCCCTGCACCACCAGCACCAGCTCCAGCTGGGAGACCATCCTTTCCATAGGATGGAACTCCGCCTGCACCACCGACACCTACTCCAACTGGGAGACCATCCTTTCCATAGGGACCCCCACCTCCCCCTGCACCAACACCAGCTCCAACTGGGAGACCATCCATTCCATAGGATGGAACTCCGCCTGCACCACCAACACCAGCTCCAACTGGGAGACCATCCTTTCCATAGGGACCCCCACCTCCCCCTGCACCAACACCAACTCGGAGACCATCCTTTCCATAGGATGGAACTCCCCCTGCACCACCAACACCTGCTCCAAGTGGCTGACCATCTGGACCATACAAAGCCTTGCCAAGTCCACCTGCACCAGCTCCACCAGCCCCAGCTGGGAGACCATCCTTCCCATAGGGAGCTCCAAGTCCTGCACCAGGCCCACCAAAACCAGCCCCAGCTGGGAGACCGTCCTTCCCATAGGGAGAACCAAGTCCCCCTGCACCACCAGACCCACCAACACCTGCTCCAATGGGAAGACCATCCTTCCCATAGGGAGCTCCAAGTTCTCCTGCACCAACACCACCAAAACCAGCCCCAGCTGGGAGACCATCCTTCCCATAGGGAGCTCCAAGTCCTGCACCAGGCCCACCAAAACCAGCCCCAGCTGGGAGACCATCCTTTCCATAGGGAGATCCAAGTCCCCCTGCACCAGCACCAGCAGTACCTCCAACACCTGCTCCAAGTGGCCGACTATCATCCAAGGCCTCCCCAAATCCTGCTGCACCACTAGCACCTGCTCCAGCTGGGAGACCGTCTTTCCTACAGGGAGCTCCAAGTCCCCCTGCACCAGTCCCTTCAGCACCTGCTCCAGCTGGAAAACCATCCATTCCATAAGGAGATCCAGCACCTCCAAAACCACCACCTGCTCCACCAGCTCCTGATCCATCAGGGAGTCCATCCTTTCCATATGGATAACCAAGTCTCCCTGCACCAATACCACCAACACCAGCCCCAGCTGGGAGACTGTTCTTCCCATAGGGAGCTCCAAATCCCCCTACACCAGCTACATCAGCCCCACCAACACCAGCTCCAGCTGGGAGGCCATCCTTTCCATAGGGAGCTTCAAGTCCTCCTGCACCAACACCACCAGCCCCAGCTGGGAGACCATCCTTCCCATAGGGAGATCCAAGTCCCCCTGCACCACCAGACCCACCAACACCTGCTCCAATGGGAAGACCATCCTTTCCATAGGGAAATCCAAGTCCCCCTGCCCCACCAGCCCCACCAACACCTGCTCCAACGGGAAGACCGTCCTTTCCATAGGGAAATCCAAGTCCTCCTGCACCAACACCACCAAAACCAGCCCCAGCTGGGAGACCATCCTTCCCATAGGGAGCTCCAAGTCCTCCTGCACCCCCAGCCCCACCAAAACCAGCTCCAACTGGGAGACCATCCTTTCCATAGGGAGATCCAAGTCCCCCTGCGCCCCCAGATCCACCAACACCTGCTCCAATGGGAAGACCATCCTTTCCATAGGGAGCTCCAAGTTCTCCTGCACCAGCCCCCCCAAAACCAGCCCCAGCTGGGAGACCATCCTTTCCATAGGGAGCTCCAAGTCCCCCTGCACCACCAGCCCCACCAAAACCAGCCCCAGCTGGTAGACCATCCTTTCCATAGGGAGATCCAAGTCCCCCTGCATCACCAGACCCACCAAAACCAGCCCCAGCTGGGAGACCATCCTTCCCATAGGGAGCTCCAAGTCCTCCTGCACCCCCAGCCCCACCAAAACCAGCTCCAACTGGGAGACCATCCTTTCCATAGGGAGATCCAAGTCCCCCTGCGCCCCCAGACCCACCAACACCTGCTCCAATGGGAAGACCATCCTTTCCATAGGGAGATCCAAGTTCTCCTGCACCAGCCCCCCCAAAACCAGCCCCAGCTGGGAGACCATCCTTTCCATAGGGAGCTCCAAGTCCCCCTGCACCACCAGCCCCACCAAAACCAGCCCCAGCTGGTAGACCATCCTTTCCATAGGGAGATCCAAGTCCCCCTGCATCACCAGACCCACCAAAACCAGCCCCAGCTGGGAGACCATCCTTCCCATAGGGAGCTCCAAGTTCTCCTGCACCAACACCACCAAAACCAGCCCCAGCTGGTAGACCATCCTTCCCATAGAGAGCTCCAAGTTCTCCTGCACCAACACCACCAAAACCAGCCCCAGCTGGGAGACCATCCTTTCCATAGGGAGATCCAAATCCCCCTGCACCAGCTCCACCAGCACCTGCTCCCAGTGTTTGACCCTTTGGACCATACAAAGCCTCCATTTCTCCTGTGGAATTTTTGCCTGCACCAGGTATAGCCCCATCTCCACCTGGAAGGCGTCCTGGCCCATACAGTGAGACAGATCTTCCTGCCTGCCCTAACTGACCACTGGCATGAGGTGTCAGGCCATCCTTGCCATAGGGAGTCCCAGTTTGTCCCTCTCTGTTAATACCTGCTCCATTCATATCACCCATGGTGGGATGCCCATCCTTGCCATGGTGGGACCTCAATCCTTCTGCCATTCCAGCACCTACAGCATTCCCCCCAGCTCCAGTTCCTGGACCAGTCCTGCTGAACAGACCACCCACACTAGCTGCAACTCCAGCTAAATTAGGATCAAGCCCATCTGGCACAGAACTTCCACCACTCAACCTCCCAGGACCCCCAAAACCAGCTCTGTAACTGGCATCACCTAAATTCCCATCCTCGTCATGCTGAGAACCCAAACCTTCTCCATCATCCATGTCAACGTTAACAGCACCTAGCATACCTTCACCTCTGCCATCCACAGAAGTCCATTCACCTGCCCCTCCTACTGCACCACCAGGACCTGCTCTGCCTGACACAGAATCCATGCCATGGACAGCCTTTAACCCACTTCTGCCTCCTAAGCCTTTTAGTCCAAAGATGCTGCCATCATCGGCTGCTGAGTCACTATCTAGACCTGCTCCAGAAAACTGCCCAGACCCCAGCTCTCCGTTTATGTGGGTTTTGCGTAGCCCTTCTTTTCCCAAAAACCTTTGGCTTCCATCATCAGAATCAATGGAGTGTCCTTGGCCCCTGCCTTGGCCCCTGCCTTGATCTGTTCTGTACCAGCCACTTTTCTCCACACCAGAAGATGTGGAAAAGGAAGGACGATTTTCCTCAGCAGCTTTTTCTTGGCGACGAAGCTTCCTTGCCCTTTCGTTGTCTGCCATTGTTTCTTTCAGCCACTCAGATGTCTCCCTTTCAATCTTTTCTCCTTCATCCTGTCTCCTCTTTCCTTTGGGATCTGAAGGTACATTATTTCATGGGAGCAGATTTACAATTTACAGAAAAAGAAGGGAACAAAAAAACAGAAAATCAATAGGACACGCGCTGTATCAACAACCAAAGAAAAATTGTTAGCACTTTCTGAATTTCATTTTTAGGACACACACACATAATACATTTATGTAAATTCAAAATAATTTCAAATCCTGAATTTTTCAATGCCACATTCAGACAATGAAATGTTAATTAAAGACAATTATTTTTAGTTAAAATGCATTGATTTCAATGGAAACAAACTCATTATAACAAACAAACAAACAAACAAACAATAACAGAAAAAGAAACTTCCAGCATGGCAGGTCTGATTTAGAGGGGCTGAGATTCTATGTGGGATTCATGAATTCCACCTGCCTTTACCCTCCAGCTATAGAGGAGTTACAGAATGTTCCATGCAAAAAAGAGCCATCTGTTCTCACCCTGGGACTGGGATTTCACTGCTCTGGAGGCAGCTGGCACATCTGGATAACGGCTAGTTTAAGGATGCCCAACCTGAGGACTAAAGCTTTTAGATCTGTGAATAGCTTTGGATTAATCTGAAAATCGGGCTGTTCTGAGAGCAGGTCACTCACTGCTTGGGTTTCCAGCTTGGATATAATTTATCAGAGCTCACAGCTCACTGAAATCCACAGGCAGTTTCTTTGTTTCAGAAACCTACGTTGCTTTGGAGAGGCCTTTGTGAGAGAGACCCCTCCTGCTGCTGCTGCAGGAGGGTTCCAAAGGAAACCAGAGTCAAAGGGAACCAAAGGAACCACCTCTCATAAGGAAACAAATATAAGCAGGTGACTGTCAACGTGCCTGCACTGAGTTTTCCCAGCTTCCTTTGAGCTCCTTCTAGCATGTTTAATTCCAATTGGGAATGAAAAATATTATCTAGCAAGAAAAATGGCATTGAGAGTGTAGAGCTGAGAGTATCAAAAGCTCCCTAAGCCCCTGCCTGCTGCACTGTGATCACTGGGACAGCTTCCTCAAAAACACGTGCAGAGATAGGGAGCATATTTTCGATAACTGATGGAGAATGTGCTACTTCATCATAGCTGTAGAGCAAACAAGCAAACAGGATTTGTCAGGACTAATTAAAAGGGAAAAAGTTGGTCTCATTTAAAGAGGAAAGAGGGTCAAACCAGCCCTTCATTTTTCCAAACAGAATTTAGAATCATGGAATCACAAAATGGTTTGGATGGGAAGGGACCTTAGACTCATCACATTCCACCCCCTGCCATGGGAAGGAACACCTTCCACTATCCCAGGTTGCTCCAAGCCCTGTCCAACCTGGCCCTGGGCAATTCCAGGCATGGGGCAGCCACAGCTTCTCTGGGCACCCTGTGCCAGGGCCTCACCACCATCACAGCCAAAAATTCCTTCTCAATATCCCATGTAACCCTGCCCTCTGGTAGTGGGAAGCCATTTCCCCTCCATTCCTTTTCCAAAGCCTCTCTGCAGCTCTCCTAGAGCCCCTTTAGGCACTGGAAAGGGTTCCAAGTCTCCCTGGACTCATCTTCTCTACACAGAACACCCCCAGTTTTCTCAGCCATAATTTTGGAATTAGAGGCTCAGCAATTAAATTTCCAGCAGAGGAACATGTCCCTGAGCCATCAGGAAGTGTGAAGGGTGTTTTGTGCCAACACACCACGGGAACAACCCGCTGCCAACCACTCACACTCCACGAGGAGCCAGGCACTGGAGGAGCCCTGTCCCGCATCAAGTGTGTACAGGCCGCTGTCCGAGGGTCCCACGTTCCTGACAATCAGCTTGTGGGTCAGACCATCAGGCGTCACGGAGATCTGGTGCTTGTCACTGGCCTGGAGGGGGTGGCTTTTGTGCAGCCACAGGGGCTCGTGGCAGGGCGTGCACAGCACACACTGGAACTCGGCGTCCCCGGCCTCAGCACAGCGCACGTCGGAGAGCGGCTGCCGGAACCGCACCGGGATGGCTGCAGGGGAAACCAAGAGCTATGGGAAGGAAACAGATACTTCTGCGCTCCAAGTAAAATTGTTACAGCTGAAGGAGGAAAGAAAAGGAAGTTGTTGTGCCGCTGAGCATCGGGTTACTGAGAAAAATGAAAAACACAGATGTGCTTTTGTGCTGAATTCTGCAGAAAAGCAGAAAAGTAGATTTTTGTCTTTATTATCTTCTGAGATATCTGTACCTCGCAGCACAGATGTGCTGCCAGTTTGTAGTCATTGATGTGTTCCTGTAGCATGGTACTTGGATTGAGTTTGTTGTCATTTATTCTGAGCTTACAGAAGCAAACTGTAATATGGGGCAGGTTAAGGGGTGTGCTCACTGTCACCCACAGGCCAGACCGGTACTTGAGTTCCTGTTCCCTTGGACTGCAAATGCAGCACCTGAAGCACTCAATCACCCTCCTGCTCCTTTTCACCTGTGCCAGACAAGGAGCCCTTACTGGGCAGCACAAAACAAGTCCTCTGTGGTGGTCAGGAGTTACTGAGCTCTGCACTTGCTCCTAGACACAATTTTCCAGCAAAAAAACACAAACCTTTGTCACAGCTGCACATCACATCCATCAAACTGAATTCCTTACCTTGAGCATCCAGTTCAGTTGAGAAGATAGGGACGTCCTCCACCCTAACCTGGTACACCCCTGCGTCCTCTGGCTGCACATCATTGACAGTGAAGTAGTACCTTCTCCCAACTCTCCTCAGGCAGTGCTTCCTGTACTCATCCCCTGTCCCGTACCGGAGCCGCTCGCCGTCCTGGGGAGAGGAGGAGTGTCCTCACAAAGGCTCAACCAGTGCCAGTCGTTTCAAACAGACCAGGACAGGTTGCTACAACCCCCTTGCTGATTTAATGGGTAACCTCACAGTGCCCAGGGCTCTTTACAGCACACAGGCACTGTCTGGGCAGTGAATCCTGCCCAGAGCAGGGCACCAGGCTCTGGAACTCAACAAAACAGAAGCTCTTGCCTACCCACATAAGGGTCTGAAGCTTAATTAATACACAGTTATTGAAGCTACAAAGACAAAGCACTTTCTTGGCTTAGATTTCAGCATCCTCATAGCTGGATGAGCAGGAGAGTTCACCACTTTCTGTAGCACAGTTGGGTTGCATTGTCCAAATTGTGGCTCATAGGCTTCATGTCATATATTTGATCCAGAAGATTCATAGTTAGTCTGTCCCCCTCTTCAGGGCATTCTGATTTCCCCTGGATTAAAGCCTCTAACCACAATTCGACTAAAAAGTATCTTTCAGAAAAACACATCCAGCACCGAGCACCTGCAGATCCCATCCTTGGGGCTATAGATCTAGAGGGAATGTTTTACATCTCTGAGATCTTCTTTCACAGAGGGAGTTACAGTGCAATAACACACTTGAGAAAGTGAATAAAATTTACAGGTAACTGCATTTTCAGCAGCCTGAAAGACGCTGTTGGGGTGATGGTCTTAAACTGAAGGAGGGTCAGGTTAGATATAAGAAAGGAGCTTTTTTCCCATGAGGGTGGTGAGGACCTGGCACAGATTGCCCAGAGCAGCTGTGGCTGCCTCATCCCTGGAAGTGTCCAAGGCCAGGCTCGATGGGTCTTGGAGCAACCTGGGATAGTGGAAGGTGTCCCTGCCCATGGCAGGGGGTGGAATGGGATGAGTTTTAAGATTCCTTGACCTTTAAAATGTCCTTTCCAACTCAACTGTTCTTTGAATTTCCTGAAGACACAGGGATGTCAGTAAGTGACTGCGTGCTAGGTACTTGGATCTACAAATCCCCAGGGATAGTCCCCACCAAAGATCACCCCACACCCACACTGCTCCCCAACCAAGCAGGGATCTGCAAAAGACAGACAACTTTAGGGCATTTATTTGCTCTCAGCCACAGCCTAGCAGATGAAGCCTTTTCTGTAGAACACTTGAGAGGCTGCTCTGAGCTGCTGCTGCCCAACTCATCCCCCTTACTTTGAGCAGGTAAACGTTGCTGCTGCTGATTTTCAGCTCCATCTCCAGGCTGAACGTAGCATTTCCCTCCTTGTTGACTCTGATGTGTTCAAAGTTTTTGAGACTGTGAACTAACTGCAAAGAAATATCAAAGAACCTAGTAAATTATAAAGCTGCCATGACAGAAGTTCTTAAGCTGTTGAATTAATGTGAAATCTACTTTGAAGAGCTACCTCTAACATTATGTAGTAGAAGTATCTGAAAGTCACCGTTCTGGTACAGAACAGAGTTACAGTGTCTGTAAGCTGCCACATTTCCTCCAGTATATCAATTACTTTTTATGTGTTGCGTCCTGGTCACTCCCACGCTGCCCATCCAGGTCTCTACATGGCCCTGTATGTGAAGGCCAATTTTCACTCTTGGACATATAATTTAAAATTTGGGGTCCAAATTCTTATCAGAGACAACTGAATACCCCTGTGGTCAATATCTCCTAAAATCTGGAACTGAGCTTCAAAAATTTCATCAGCATTTTCACCTGCATGAATAAAGAAGTGGAACTTCTTTAAAATATTGTCATAAATCACTGTTGTGCAACAAAATTTTCATCTCCAAAGCAATTTAGGAAGATTTAGCCTGTCTTCAGAAGCTGCAATTTGTCAAAAATGAGTGGTTTCAGTTATTTTACCTTGTCTTGTTCACTCTCTGTGTCCTTCCTTATCTCCTGCAGCTTCCTCAGCATCCCACGGAAGTCAACAATTCCATATTTCATACAGATTTTCTCATAATCTCTCTTATCTGCATGCAGCAACAGCTGCCACACAGCTTCTTTGTCCAGGGGCTTTGGTTTTGGTGCTACAACCCTGGGAACCAGGTAGGGAAACATTCAGACATTTCCAGGGACAACAAGATTCTTGCTTTTCTACCCCTAATTCTCTTTCATCTCTCCCCATTATTCCTGTAGTTCACTTGGCCCTGTAGGTGCAGGCAGGAAGGACTGGGATTCTTCCAGAGTAGGTTTTCTGCATCTGTACTACAAATTAAATGGCGCCAGGGAAGAGCTTCCACACTGCTAAATTACTACCAGAGGCTCTGGCACAGTTTGGCTCAGGCCAGGTAATCGCCTAGAACAGTTGAGGATTCTGCACAGAGATCATTATCAGCAGACAATCCTTAGAGCTTTGGGAAGGGGAGGATTCTGCCCTGTGCACCTGGCAGTGCAGCTGGGCTGGGAGCCAGAGCTCAGCTCCTGGGCAGCCAGAGCCATGAAGAGTTGTCCTTTGGACAGGAAGCTACTCGTGAGCTAAACACAGGGAAGCAGAGAAACACAGCTTCCCTGTCAGAACCTTGTGGTGCAGAGGAAATGCCCCTCAAAATGAGGCTGAAATCTTGTGTTTATCTCAGTCCAATGGGCAGTGCCAAGCTGTTCTGGCTTGTCTCTCCAGAGAGTCTCACCACAACTTTGGACACAAGAAGTGTTGCCCTGGAGCTGTCCCTTACCACCAAGAAACATCCAGAAGAGGGAGCGTGGCCCTCACTCCAGAGCCTTACCTCTTCCTCAGCATCTTCCTGGAGGCCAGGAGTATCTGCTTGAGCTCTGTTACGAGAGGGGGTGAAACAACAGTCACATACCCAGCTCTCTGAAATACATCCTCCCAAAGAAGATAATGCAGAATAGTTGCTGACAATAGGTCATTCTGCTGAGGTCTTTTCCTCTGGTGTTTTTTTTCACACTTTACCGAAAAACTGTCATGGAACTTAGTTCTCACTGCCATGCTCATCCTTTGAGTGCCAGTGAAGTTCATCTCTCCCTAATGGGCTTCCCTCTAGAGACCCACTATTTTCAGACATGTTAACAAGTTTGATCCAGACGTGTTTAACATCCCCCAATCCATTTTTTCTTTCCTCATGATTCCATGTTCACTAATTAGAACAGCTCAAAACTGTGTCTAAAATCATTATTTTAGCAAAAAGTAGAGAGCAAGCAGACAGAGACGACAGAACATTACAGGCTCATTAATCCTTATCTTACTCCAGCCATTACAAGTTTGGGGTAGCAATAGTGTGGCAGAGTATCATCTGCTCTGCCCTCACCCCCCCCCAGTAAGATAATGCACATCCAGATCTTTAACTTACCATCAGCAGCATGAACAGGAACATATTTTGCCTTCTTCTTAAAGCCAACTGATCATTTATAAGAGAAAACAGAAGGAAAACAAGCCATAGGATGAACAAGATGAGATTAACAGCAGTGAACCAATGAGTCATGAAACCACTGTATCTGATACCAGTGCAAGAGGGAATCCCAGTTTGGATTTCCTTGTCAATCTGACATTTGCCCTCAGTAATCTCCACCTAGAAAGGTGATATTTCTATTGCCATTGACTCTGTGCTTGATGGAAACTCCACACAGAGGAGGAGAGCGTTCTTGCCCTACCAATTTAATGGTATAAGCAATGGGAGGAAATATCAACATCTTGTTTTAGAGATGGGGAGCCAAGGTGGAAATGGCAACTGCAGATAGGCACCTTCTAAACTTACTTGAAAGGCATGGAGGTGAGATGGACACTTCCAATATAATCCATCTTCTGCTCGAGAGGATTCCAAGAATATCAGTTATATCTGACCCACAGAGTGCCCATTTCTCTGCACTGACTATAAAGGGAAGCAGGAACGAGGCCCAGAGACAGCTGCAGAGGGATGGATCCCTCCCAAAGGACTGATTCACTCAACAGCATAAAGAAATGACTGAGGAAGTTCAGCACTAAATCTAGGGTGTCTGATTCTGGAGCAGTGCAGTGAGCTCCATTCCACTTTCTCCCCCCTTTACTTTAAACTTCACAATGTCAGGGAGCCACCAAAAGATCTCCAGTCTTAAACGAGGGGAACACCAGACCTTCACACCAAGAATACCCAGATGAAGTCCTGGACACCCAACCCAGGGAACAGCATAGCCACTGCCTGGGACCACGGGGCCTGTGGAGCCGGAGCTGCCAGTCCTACCTTGGATGATCCTGAGGCCAGCGGAGCACGAGGCCTCTCCATAGGCATTGACAGCACAGCAGCGATACAAATCACTGTCATCCAGAACCAGGCTCTTGATCTTCAAAGGGAGAGCACAGAAACTGCTCACAGAAAGGGCTGGGATTCAGTTCACCTCCAGCTTCCCATAAAGCAACTACTCAATGGCACCTCAGAGGATTCTTCTGTTCCCAGAAGGGCTCTAAAAAGCTTTGTTTGCTTATCTTTGTGTAATCTCAGAGCTGGGGATGTGCAGAATCATGGAATATCCTGAGTTTGAAGAGATCCACAGGATCATCCAGCTCAGCTCCTGGATAGGACACTCCCAACAATCCCAGCCTGTCCCTGGGAGCATTGTCCAAGCACTCCTAGAGCTCTGGCAGCCCTGGGGCCGTGCCCATTCCCTGGGGAGCCTGGGCAGTGCCCAGCACCTCTGGGGGAAGAACCCTTCCCTGAGATCCAGGCTGACCCTCCCCTGGCACAGCTCCAGCCCTTCTCTGGGGTCCTGTCCCTGCTCACAGCAAGCGGAGATTGAAGCTCTGCTTCCCCTCATCCCACTGCAGGGTTTTCCTGCTCATTTCTCTCGGTTCCACAAGTCTTTTCTGAAATATTTGATCTTTACCTCCAGAATGAATTCATTTGTAGCACTGTTGAAGGACATTTCATATTTGGCAGGATCGTCCATTCCTTTTAGTGTACGTGACCATTTCACCTCAGGGGCTGGGACACCTTTGACCACAGCTCTGAAAATGGCATTTTTACCTTTGACAAGAGACAAGAATTTAGTTATTTAAGACAGGTTTGAATATGAGGACTCTCAGGCCTAGCCCCTTATCTTATCAAGAGTGATCCCCACAGTAATTTTTGTTATTTTATGTAGAAACGTTCTTCAAAAATAACACGAACATCTTCTTTTGTGCATCAATAATTCAGGTTTTGTCTGTATTCAATCATAAAAGGCCCTTAAAATGTGGCAATTATCTGCCAGGCATGGCTGCTGACATCTCTGACCATCACTGAAATCAGAAGCCTGACAGCAAATTCAACCCAGACTTGCTTTTTACCATGAAATGTCCAAATCCCTTCTCATCACACATATTCTCTATCAAATCCCACTGTTTTTCCAGACTTTAACTGGCACCACCTTGCACTCCAAACCCACCAGGCTCTGCTGTTTGACGAGACGAGGGAGAAGAGGGTTCCTCTCCTTTATCCCTGCTCCCCAGGAACCTGAGTGCCCTGCAGCCCACTACAGAAATCTCCAACAGCTTTCCCACTGCCCAGTACAACCTCTTCTCCAAAAGGCTCCAAAACCACAGGGAGCACTGGGAAAGTCAGAGAAGTGACTTGTGTGGGTGAGTGGGAATGGAAATGGTGGTGAGTTATCCACAGAAGCGCCTCAGGGTGGAAATGATCACTCTCTCTTATTTTTTAATGACCTTGGTCTTCAGGTGACCAACAGTGTTAAAGATTCTCTTTAGAAAGTCTGGCAATATTTCTCACACCTTGCTGCAGTTACCACCACCAAACTTATTTGATGGAACAAGTTCCTGCCAACAGATCCTTATCTTATCTCAGAGGCCTTTTACAGCCTTTGAGATTACAGTACTCTCTCTTATTAAAATCTGATTCCAGTTGATTATTCTGTGTTACATTTTAGCCACTTTGGCTGCACTTTCCCATGCTGGCCATCTGTCACAGGCCACCCAGCCAGGAGAATCAGCTCAGCCATGCACTGAACACAGTGGGGTGATGATGACAGAATTAAAGGCCCTCATGGTGCCTCTGCACAGAGGCAGAATTACAGTGGCCAGCCTGAGTGTGCAAACAGTTATTATGGGAACTGCAAAAAACCTGCTGAAAATGAAGTAACCTGGAAAATTTACAGAGGTGAAAAATTAGACTGGTGAAAACTTATCCAGGGGCCTTGGGTCTTGCCTGAAACGTGCAGGTGGAGGAGGAGGAAGGACAGGTTCCACTAGAGGACACTGTGCTCCTTCATAAAACCTCACTGGCTCCTGGAAATCCACAGGTGAGTGTGGAACACCGAAATCCAAGCTGCTGGTTCAGTCCTGACAGGGAAGAGGAGCTACACGATGTTCTCAGGCTACTCCACACCAACAAAAATGAAAAAACAAAAAGAGTCTCTGCAGGTGCAGAGAGACCTCTGGGAGGCTCTTCACTGATTCCAGTTCTTGGCTCATCAGCTGCCTGCTCTGTGCTCTGTGCAAGATCCTTATGTTGTTCTTTACAGAATCATCACAGAACCATGGAATGGCCTGGGTAGGAGAGACCTCAAAGTCCATCTCATTCCACCCCCTGCCACAGGCAGGGACACTTTCCACTGTCCCAGGTTGCTCCAAGCCCCATCCAACCTGGCCTTGGACACTTCCAGGCATGAGGCAGCCTCAGCTTCTCTGGGCACCCTGTGCCAGAGCCTCACCACCCTCATAGGGAAGAATTCCTTCTCAATATCCCATCTATCCCTGCCCTCTGGCAGTGGGAAGCCATTCCCTCTGTCCTGGCACTCCAGGCCCTTCTCCATCTCTCCTGGAGCCCTTTTAGGCACTGGAAGGCTGCTATAGCCCAAATAGCACCTGCAGACAGCATATCCTGCTTTAAAAAGCGGCAGATTTTAATGCTGAACACAAGTTCTTTCAACAGGAAAACAACAACAACAACAAAAAAGCAACAACTGTTTCAATGTGCCTGATCTTTTGCTGCAAAATCCTTACTATGAGAGCTACCTGCAGAATTCTCTGGATTTACTGTACACATAAGAGCAGATGTTGGTCTTGCATACACATAGTGACAACTGAGGAGACTTTTGTGAGTACTGAAGGAATTGCCATCAGTGTAACAAAGACTTCAGCCACACAACACATTTTTTGTGGTCATGTCGAATCACTTTAGAAACTCACTTGATTTAATCATGACAATTTTTTCATGTAGGTGGGACATGGAGTTAAACCTCCAGATCTGTGGCTTTACCTGTTTATCAAGGGTCTCACCTTCCTGAAGTGTCAGAGTGAGTGGTTTCTTCTCAAAATCGGGTGTACTGCATCCTTGTGGAACATCATTCACAAACTGAGTGATAACAACTCCTGGGATAGAAGATTTCTTGAAGATTTTTACTAGAAAGGCAGGAAAAAATACATTCGATCAACATTTATCCTTCAGAATCTCTCTGTCTGCACTGCCTCCTGCAGAGCATTAACTGCTCCTGCTCAGCTCCCCTTGGACCACAAATGTCCCACCCATTCCAGTGCCACAGGCTCTAAACATGTCCCAACAAGGCTTGGGCATTAAGGTCTGGGATTTTGTGGTGGCTTTGCCAAAGTTGTGTCTAAGTGGGAAATTTGCAAAGTCCTAGTCCAGGACCACCTCAGCTCACAGCTCCAGTGACAGAGCTTTGCATCAGTTCTTGTTCCAAACACAAAATCTGGCATGAGAAAGGCCCCGCTGCCAAGTCAGAGCATGGTGGGTCAGTCCCTGCCATCTCCAAGCTAGAGAAGCAAGCTGGGGTTATTCCCAGAGGCTCCCCAGAGCTGTGTTTGTTCTCTCACCTGGCTGATGGCTGTTCATGATGCTTTGCTCTGCTTTCTGGGGTCAGCACAAACAGATTACAAGTTCTCCTTTAAAAAAGACAAATCATTTCATTATTTACAGTTTGCAAGGGAAAGGACAGACCATAACACTGCTCCCTTTAGTGACACAGTTTGCCCTTCCTCACTTGCCACATCCTTGCAGCCAAGTAGAGACAGACCTGCCAATCAGCCTGTCATGCTCAACACAACCTGGGAATGAGGATGATTAGCAGGGCTGAATGGAAAATGTACACATCCCGTGGCATCCCTCTGTGTCACCTGGCTTTCCTCTAAAGACCTCCTCTCGTGTTTCAGGCAAACATTCACCACATGGCACTCACGTGGTGGGTTCTGATGGATGGCAAGAGCAGTTGCTGAGAAGAAAACCACAGAGATGGATGTCTAAACTGGGGCATGGAGCAGAGGTACATCCTGATCTCATTTAGCTTGGTTAAATTAGCAACAGACCTGAGAGCAGACAAGAAGTCTTTAGAAGGGAATGGTGAAGTGTGAGCTTGGCATTAAGCAGTTATTGTTATGGATCACTCAGGGGAACTTCTGCCAGAGGAGTCTCTTTCCCTGTATTTTAAATTGGACAATGTGTAATGTAACACATCCCTGCCTTGCAGCAAGCTGGGAAAGCAGATTCTCTGTCATGTGGGAGATGCTCAGGAACTATAGAGTTACTGCAGCTCTGAAAGAGCAATTAGATTGGATTGCCTGTGGCATTAGTGCTGCGTCTCTGTTTACCCTCTGCACTCCTTCAGTCAACAGAGGGACAGTGGAACATGCAACTTCCATCTGTTTTGAAAGGCACAGGGGCTTTGGGAGAGCACCTACACCAGGCATTCATCCAGCTGAGCTCTGGCACCTGATGAAAACACAGGGGATAGCCCCAACATCTCCCTGTCATACATTCAACTCCGAGCTGCATTGTCTGGGTGAGAATTGGTTTCAGCTGAAGGTAACAGACAACATGGTGAACAAAAATAATTTGTGCTGGACATCCCATAGCAGGCCAAAGACAGCGTCACTCACAGTACCTCTGGGTCAGCTTCTGAACCAAAATGTGTTTTGCCGTTACTCAGCAGCCACAAAGGGCCACAGCCACCTCTCTACAAAAAATCACAGGCTCCACTTTGTCCTTACCACAAATCTTGTTTTGAGGCTTTGCACACTCTACAAATCTCAGCAATAACTGACATCTCTGTGAGCCTCCCTGGCCTCCATGGAAATGCAGTGGGACAATAGCACTGGGAAATGGGGGAGGTCTGTGTGAGCACCAGCCAAGCCCTCTCCTGTCCCCTCCTGGCCTGATCTGGGTGACCTCTGCTGCTCCCACTACGAGGGGTTTGCATTTCAGCTGTGTGCTGCTAGTCTGGCACATCACATGGTTACTTCTTTAAACCCTTGGGAGATGTTTTAAAACTTGGCAATGAAGGGAATGGGGAGCTTGTGGGAGGGAAAAGACACAAAACTGAACTGAAAAGAAACTGATTCCAGGGCACCCTGTCCTGCCCCAGGCAGGGCATTGCACAGTGAATGGTTGAGATTTTGAGAGGCTCTTGATCACCCTCTTATGGATTTAATTTGTCCTCCACAGTACTGAACCGTATTAACAACAAACATAATCCCCTATTGCCTCTTGTATCTTCCTAAACATGTCACCACTCCTGAAGCTGGAATGCCTGATGCTTACAACACTCAACAAACAGGATGACCTGACACCAGCTTGCAGCAGCTTTCCTCTAAGCTCTGTTTATGTTACACTTGCATTTATTTTTTCCTATTCCTGACTCCTTTCCTCCATGCTGGGCAGTGGTGAGGAGCAGCTACCCTGAAACAGCAACATGGTCCAAACACAGCTCCAAAGCCTTTCCTCACATCTCCAAATGTTTCATGTCAGAATGTTTCATGTCAGAATGTTTCATTCTCAGCCTGGTGTGACAGTAGACATGTGTTACCATAACTAGAAACTTCTGAGAGAGGGCTAAATTCAAATCTACTTTGGTAAAACCCCCAAATACTGACAATATTTGCACAGGCAGTCACAGGTTCCATCTCAGTGTACAAAATACACTATGTGCACTATGTATAAACTGCTGAGTTTACAGAGTCTTAAAGATTACAGAAATTCACTTGGATTAAAAATAAGCTCCTGCAAGTCCTTAAACTCCTGTGAATTCCTGACTTCTGGAGAATGAGAAGGAAGCATGCTAATGCCACACATTGATTGCAGGGTTAAAATAACAGTCCTGGATATGAAGGGAACATTCCTTCAGTGTAACGAATCCAACCACGTTGCATTTTCCAGTGTCTTGTGTATTAAATAAGGACCAGAAAATAACACCCTGGTTGGCACAGAGTCATTAAATCCTACCCCTGCTTACTTTTAAAAATTTTACTCCCTTGTTGCATGAATGACCATGGTTTTGTTCTGACTCCAGCTTCAATCTAGAAAAAGAAATCACAGAATTTTTAAAACGAGACAGCAAAATCCTTCCAAAAATTGCCATAGTGTAATTCATATCTTCACTCACAGGTACTTGAAACATTGTTGTCCCCATGAGGATGATTTATTCAATGGAATAAATACTTCCAAGAGGGAGTCACGCCCCACCAGGTGAATGCTGCTGATTAACACCCCCAGCACAACGAGGTGACACTGAAAGCAGCTCAACACTCTCCTCTGTAAAACACATCCCTGTCATGCATTAGTCTTGTTCAGATATCCAGTTGGCCATTCCTCATTCCAGGCAGAAGTCTGTCTGCTTTGCAGCTCCGGAGACATCCCCACTGGAGACAGAGGAAAAGCTTCCATGGCTTTGAGCGCAGAGCTGGAGCAAGCCCTTGGCTACTGACAACATTTTTAATGTCCCAAAATAAGGCAGCAAGCCTGGCAGAGTGGGAGGGTGCCCTTCATCCTGTGTGTTCATCAATCTGTCTGGATGAGACAGAGCAAGAGACTGACCGGACACCAGTGCTGGGGCCATAAATCAGCTGAGTGAATAAGCAAAACATTTGGGAGTCAAAGGATCTGTAGGTGTTGGGGGTGTCACAGGGAGTTATTTATGGGCTTCAGACAGTGCAATACACAGAGAAGAGGTGACATAATTCCTGGCAGACGGGTGAGAAAAATTAGCCAAACCTGTAGGGAAGTGACACGCAATGAGTGGTTCATGGGGAGGGGAGGGATGCAGAGGCTCAGGATGTGCCACAGGCATTGCACAAGCATGGACACAGTGGGGACAAAAACATTAGTACAGATTTAAACCAGTAATAATTAAGTAATCAACAACAGAGGCAGCATTCTCTTCCATAAGAGCATGAATCATGGAATATGCTGAGCTGGAGGGGACCCACAAGGACCATCCGGTCCAACCCCAGGCCCTGCACAGACACCCCAGCAATCCCACCTGTGCATCCCTGTCCAAACTCTCCTGGAGCTCTGGCAGCCTCGGGGCTGTGCCCATTCCCTGGGGAGCCTGGGCAGTGCTTCCCTCTGCGGGAAGAACCTTTCCCTGATACCCAGCCTGACCCTCCCCTGGTAAAGCTTTTCTCTTTGTAATTCTCTTTGAATTCCTCTTTGTAAATCATGAAAATCAAGGCAGTCCTGACACAGAAAACATTCTAAACAAAATACCAAATTGTGAGCTCAGTCAAATTCTACCTGTGCTTTACCCCAGAGATCCAGATACTCAGTGAAGTATATTTCACCTAAGTTTTCCCTTTTAGCTTTTGGGTTGGCTTTCTGTGGTTTGTTGTTAACTTGAAGTAATCTTTTGAGCTTGAGTATTCCCATTTTAGATGGATTTTAAAGGAAAATTTCAAATGCTTTGGTTAGAACCACAGAACTGAAGGCCAACAAACTGCAGAAGGGAAACTTCATGAAAACTTCCGAGCAGGTCTCAGAGGGGGAAGGAACATCACAAGCTCTCCAGTGATGAACAGACTCTCTTGTGTAGAGTGGGGTGGAATGCCCAAGGATCAGATTTTGTGTGACTTATCCCTTTGGTAAATCTATACCTGACCTGATCTTCTCCTCTGCTGAACATGACCTAAGTGCTTGCTCAGGATCCACAGGCGCACAAACTAGATACCCTGTACCCATTTATGTATGAAAGGGGCACTAACACCAAAGGCCAGGAGGAGACACACACCATCCCGATTTTCTAAGGGAGCAAAAGCCATTAAGCCAGTGAGCAGGACAGTGAATCCATGTCCTTTGGAGCAGCAGGGATGGGATGGCAGCATGAGAACCAGTCAGTTCGTGCCTTTCTGTGGCCACAACACTCCCATAGACTTTTCATAACAAAAACAGACTCAGATACAGGCAATAGAATTACAGCAAGCATCACAGAGCAAACACAGGCGTGTCTCACTGCCAGGAAGGAAAGATAACATATCCCTACTCACTGCCCAGGCTGAAAACCCTTAGGAACCCCAGAGTCCCTTGTGCCACAAGTCCCCTGCCAGCTCCAAAGGACAATGACAGCAGATCTTCAACAGCCTGGCATCTTCCCAGGGAAATCCAGGGAAAGCAGTGTACCCTACAGGAGCCAAACACTACAGGAGCCCAATACTCCCAGAACAATTACAACCATTTACAGACCTACTGCAATGCAAAGCCACATTCAGTGTGACAACTAAGGGGTCACTTCCCACTCCCACCTCTGCCCGCCCCACATGGTCAAACTCACCACTCTGCAGGCTGAGCTTCTGAGATGATCCTCTGGAAGTCACTTCTGCGTCTCCAGGCTCACAGTGCCTTTGTTCACTCAGAGCACAGAGCTCTTCATAGCCATCCAGCGGGTGCCCTGGTCCCAGATGTCAGTGACCTGTGGGAAGGAAGACATGCCCATAATCAGTCTGGTGTAAATGTCACTAAATGGCAAAAGAAACCGCAAACTGTTGTCCCCCTCACCTCTCCACTCTCACAGAAGGTGAGGCTGTCCCCAGGAGGTGCTGGGAGTCCCCACACTGAACTGAGGCAGCCCTGGGGCTCATTATAGCCCCACACTCCCCCAGCCCAGGGGAGGTGCCCTGGAGCCCTTGGCAAGGCCAGGCACAGCCGGGGCCAACCTGGCCAGATGCGACCATCAGTCAAGGCCACACTGCATCTCCCATGCAAGACCTTGTGCCCCAAAGAAGGACAAACACTTGTGCAGATCCAAGGAAAGGACAGGTTGTATACCAGGGTGTGCAGGACACACCAGCAGATAGGTTCTCAGAGGCCACAAGTCCTTAGGAGATCTCACAATTCCTTAGCAGAGAAGTAAAACCAGTGGATTATTGCATCTGTATGTGTGTCAACCCTGCCTGGGCTTGGCCCTCAGCAGAAGAGTACCTCAGTCTGTGCTATTCCAAGAGACCTGAAAGAAATCCAGTTGTTCTAAAAGAGCTTCACTGCTACAGCCAAAAAACACACCTCAGTTTGCTCCTTTCCTTCCAACACAGACACAGGCTGATCCCTTTCCCATCAGCAGCAAGCAAGGCTACTTATTCCACCAGTGGGAGGTTCCCTGCAGCTCCCATGGCAGGGAGCTTGAATTAGGAGGTCTTAAAGTTCTCTTCCAACCCAAAGCACTCTGCAATCCCTGATTTCCATGGACAGCTTTAGCCCAGAAGTACAAGTTCAGTGCACTGTGACCCCAAATCTTTTGCTTGCGGTCTGCCCTCGCAGACCTTGTAAATCTTCCTTCCTCTGCTCAGAAAGCTCCCCTAAAGCAGAGGGGCCTTTGCTTAGTTCCTGATGCTCACAGAGATGGCCAGTCTGGGACTGCAGCTTCCCTTTTTCCAGCAGCTCGACCTGCAGGCAACAAAACCTGGCTGGCCTGAAGGCTGCTTTCACTCCAGCCTAGAGCCCACAGTCATTGCTTTCCTTTGCATTGGGTGAATAAATTCAGATTAAATCTCATGCTCAGTTGGAGAGGAAGGGCTGGCTCCAGAAGGTGGAAAGAGAAGTGTTTTTACTGTGATGGCCATGGTTCACAGGCTGTCTGGGCTGGCAGAACCAGAAGAAAGCTTTCTTCTGGTTTCCTAAGAGAAGATGCTAATTTTTAAATCTGAGGCTAATGCAAAGGGATCACACAGAAAACCCTTGGTGCCACAGCTTAGACTCCTGTTAGATTGCATCAAGACAGCAGAACCACAAAGAGCACCATTTCCACTAGTCTGAAAAAGAAGATTCTCACCCAGGTATCAGACTTCTCCCTTGCAGGGCTGGAAATCACTATTTCAACCAACAATTTAAAAGATAAATGTGAAAATTAAATTCTGGAGTAATTTTCTTCATTCCTTCTTTTTTTTTTTGACCATTGTTGCTGGTGACAGTGTTTGAACCTTCCCAGTTCATGAGGAAAGCACCTCAGCAGAGGAAAATAGAATTGCTCAAACTGATGCCTGGGCAAAGATCCTTCCGTTCTACATCCCGTTACCTTTGCAGTGATATAAAAGTAGAAAGTAGAAGCAATTACAAGGTCAAATTTAAACCATTTGAAAGTTGACAAGCCAAGAAAAGAAGACACAAGGATCTGGGAAATCTGGACTGCTGCTGGAAATTCCTCTCACTAGCAGCCACTGTTTTCTAGCACTGTGGGACTCCCACAGCATTTTTATCTGCTTTGGATAATGGTCACCCTGAAGATTCTCCCTCAGAGAGCAGTCCTGCTGGTTCAGGACAGTAGTCTGTGGCCTTGCTGCATGGATGCTTCACCTTTAATAGACCCCATTGCCAGATAAATCTCTAAAGAGAGTATCACTTTGGGTAAGCCCTAGGAATTCTCCCACAGGAAGCATTTACCTGCCTCTACTGAAACCTGAATTCATTTCTCTTCAGCTGCAGCAGGAGTAGAGTTACCCCAGAGGGCCCTGAGCTATCCAGACCCACAGGGATTTCTGCTGTTCCTCTTCCCACGTGCTCTCCCTTCCCAGGCATTTTCTCCCCACAGAAAGGTGCCAATGGTTTTTAGTCTCCAAACATTTAGCTGTTGGGTCTCAATAACTGAGGAGTTCCTAATTAGACAGACAGTGGAGTCTAACAAGTCCCAGGAGAGCCACAACAGCTCCTGCTCCACTGATCCCACAGACCTGACCATGCTTCGCTGCATTTCCAGCCCTCGTTTTACAGTTTTCTTGGGGCCTCTCCTCCAGAGGGACTGATAATTTAAAACCATCTGCAACAGAGCAACCTCCTCCAAGAGCTTGACCTTCTTCCATTTCACAGCTTGTTTTCTACCCGCCCACCCAAGGCCCTGTTAACCCCTGAGTGCCAGGGTTGAGCCGCCACGCACCGCTGGGAGCCTGCGGAATGTGGGATGCTCAGCGGGCGCTGCTCTCCCTGCAGAGGGGACACGCTTTTCCCTGGATGAAAGTCCATTCACCAAAGGGAGGGCAATGAAGAAATGGCAAAAGGTAATAGCTGAAGGACAGTTACTTCAGATTGAATTTAAAACTCTGTTTTAACAGGAAAAAAATACTCTTCCAACATTTTGTTTTCCCTGTAATTCTCTTCCTGCAATATCGGTGACAAGTCTTCCTGCTCCAACCAGTGACAAATGGCACAGCTCTTCCTACAGACTTTGGCACCCCCATGGCTCAGAAAGGGCAAGAACTCAAGAAACCAAGACATAGTAGGTCCAAAACCCTGCCTAGATTTTCGGTCCATAAAGAAATGACCATGGTCAGAAACCAGGCCAAGACACCCCGTTTCCCTGCAGCCTGGTGGACAGTCCTGACTGCCCTAAGGGTGGAGGCGGTGGCAGGGAGGCTTCTTTAGGGTGGAAATACTCAGATGTGGAAATGGGTGAAGATGTGCAAAGCTCAGTGGTCGTGTTCCAAGTCCGTCTTGACATAACAGCAATGAGAATCCCATAAGCACTACACAAGAAAACAAGCATGGAATAAAGGCCCAAATTCAGTGAAGATTACTGGTACCTGCATCCCTCCAACCACCCAATACCCTACACCAAATCAAGTGTGTCCAGGAGTGCTGGTTACACTCGTCATGAGTGAGGGCAGGGACATTGTTCAGATCAGGCCAGGGGCCAGTCAGGTGACAGAAGAGCATTTTGGTTTTCCCAGGAGAATGCTCTGCACTAGGATGAGGAACAGTCACACCCATGCATGTGAGTATTCCATATCCACAACTTTCGAATTTAAGTAAATGTGATGTTCCAATTACTGAGTACTTGATGCTCTTTGCAGTGGAAGATGCCCATTCCCATTCCAGTCCCTCAACACCAGTTCATCCACACTGTAGAGTCCAGAAGAAATTGAAGGGACTTGTTTCAGGCTCAAACCTGTTGTTATTTTCCCTCCCTCTTTCCCTCTGTGTCCCTCTGTCACCTGCAAGCTGAGGGCTGCTGTCATTGCACACAGAGCCAGGGTCAGACCCACTGCAGCTCACTGGACTTTCACACAACACAAGGAGACCAGAGCCAAGGGAATGACTGCAAGAGGCACCAGTGGTCTGCTTTCACAGTGCAGATCAGCTCCCTCATTCCCACACTACAGAGAATTTCTTCTGTTCTCTGCTCAGTTCTCTTCTCACTGGATGAGCATTGGCACCCATGACTGACTGAAGGGGTTTGCTAGCACAGTCTAGGATTTAGTTGGAGCCTGGCTGCCTATGAACCCAACATTCCCACTTTTCCCTGCAACAGCTGCTCCCATGACTATATTCCTTGCACGTTCAAATCCCAGGGCTGGGATTTACTTACTGTTTTCCATCCACAAAACAAAATACTGGGCAACAGACATTTAATAAAGACTCACAAAAAATGTGATTAAACATTGACTTATTACCAGACATATCCCTCCACCAGGACTTTCCACCTCTCTTGAGACACTGAAGAGAACAAGGGTTTAAGCCCCTCTGGACTTTAGTGAATGCAGGGAACAAGGGGTGTCTGCACCACTTTCATTTGACCATACATGGCCGTCAGGCTTTGCTAAATGTCCCTTTCCAGCTAAAATTAACTCTGTGTGTTGGGAGCACTTCACAGACAGCACCCCTCAGGCCGGCAGAGGGTTAATAAAGCTCACTGCATGCAGCATATTAAACAATAAAATGCAACCAGGGATTGAAGGCTTTATCTCAGTGCCCCTGTTTGCCTCAAACCAAGGGCACAGCAAACCTCCCAGTTCTGAGTTCTTTATATTGTTACAGGATTTATTGTGTCCCAACCTGCAAGTGGCAACAGATGAAACAAGCCCCATCCTGGCCTGACCAGATGTTTTAATGTTTCATTCCCTGATGTGCTGGGAAGTTTGGCACTGAAATAAATGGTAAGGAATTCTCTCTGGAACCTCGAGGAGCCACAGCATGTGCCACCTTCCCACTGTCTGTGTAGGACACTGGAATTAATCTCAACACTGTCCTGGTAGTGCCTGACCTATGCCAGCACCAGTGAAGTGTCTGGCACCTACAGAGGTGCCAGGGCACTCCCATTTCTGGGAATGCTGCCCCATTCCTTCTGAAGTTTCTTCACTGTCACACTCCCTAAAATATCAAAATTAAGTAAGTGTCATCTTGAGCCAGAAAATTATGCCAGCATCCAATGGAGAAATAATCAAAATCATAGAATTATAAAACCATAGAATGGTTTGGATTGGAAGGGACCTTGAAGCTCAGTTTGTTCCACTCCCCACCAAGTGGGGGAACATCAAGTTGCTTAGACCATCCTCCCGAGTACGGAAATATAGAAAAAAAATGGAAATACAGGAAAACATGGAGAAAGAGGGGGCATCAGTCTCCTTTCACCCCCACTTGCTCCACGAATCCTTGGTTTCTCAGAAGGGTCACTGAGCTCCCCTTTCTGCAAGAATGCAACTCCCAGAGTTTGTCCCTGTTCCGGCTCTGTCCCCACGCAGGGTCTGTCCCCGTGCCAGGTCTGTCCCCATGCAGGGTCTGTCCCCATGGAGGGTCTGTCCCCATGCAGGGTCTGTCCCCATGGAGGGTCTGTCCCCATGCAGGGTCTGTCCCCATGGAGGGTCTGTCCCCATGCAGGGTCTGTCTCCATGCAGGGTCTGTCCCCATGCAGGGTCTGTCCCCGTGCAGGGTCTGTCCCTATGCAGGGTCTGTCCCCATGGAGGGTCTGTCCCCATGCAGGGTCTGTCTCCATGCAGGGTCTGTCCCCATGCAGGGTCTGTCCCCGTGCAGGGTCTGTCCCTATGCAGGGTCTGTCCCCATGCAGGGTCTGTCCCCATGGAGGGTCTGTCCCCATGCAGGGTCTGTCTCCATGCAGGGTCTGTCCCCATGCAGGGTCTGTCCCCGTGCCGGGTCTGTCCCCATATGCAGGGTCTGTCCCTGTGCAGGGTCTGTCCCCGTGCAGGGTCTGTCCCCATATGCAGGGTCTATCCCCGTGCAGGGTCTGTCCCCATATGCAGGGTCTGTCCCTATGCAGGGTCTGTCCCCATGCAGGGTCTGTTCCTGTGCAGGGTCTGTCCCCATATGCAGGGTCTGTCCCTGTGCAGGGTCTGTCCCCATGCAGGGTCTGTCCCCGTGCAGGGTCTGTCCCCATGCAGGGTCTGTCCCCGTGCAGGGTCTGTCCCCATATGCAGGGTCTGTCCCTATGCAGGCTCTGTCCCCATGCGGGGTCTGTCTCCATGCAGGGTCTGTCCCCATGCAGGGTCTGTCTCCATGCGGGGTCTGTCTCCATGCAGGGTCTGTCCCCATGCAGGGTCTGTCCCCGTGCAGGGTCTGTCCCTATGCAGGGTCTGTCCCCGTGCAGGGTCTGTCCCCATGCAGGGTCTGTCTCCATGCAGGGTCTGTTCCCGTGCGGGGTCTGTCCTCGTGCGGGGTCTGTCCCCATGCGGGGTCTGTCCCTATGCAGGCTCTGTCCCCCCGCGGGGTCTCCTCCCCCCTCTCCTGTCTCATGCAGGTGAGCACACGGAGCTCAAACACAGCAGAGCTCTCAGCAAATACGGCTCCAGGTCCCGAGCAGGTCCCAGCACTCACCTGCGGCTGTCACCCTGGTCTGTCCTCTCCGGCCGGGTGCTGCGGCAGCCGGGGCTGGGGTCAGTGCGGGTCCCTCCGGACTGGGCCGGGCTGGATCCTCCTCAGCCTCTCCCTCCGTGCCGCCTCCCTCCCGCCGCTGTCCCGGCGCGGTGCCGCCCGCGGGCGGAGCCGCCTGTCACAGGGCTGTTAGCCCGCGAGACATCCAGAGGATCGGGAATTTTATGGGCAGCCGGGCACCTGCCTCCTATTCGTTATCATTTCAGTCCATTCCAGTAATGGTGCTGAGCAAATGTGAGATGAACATAATTCTTCAGCATTTCACAAGTCAGTGGGATGGTGCTTTGTCTGTGGATTGTATTTCCTCATCTCAGGAACTTGCTACAAACTTTGACAGAACTGAAAGGCTCTTGATGTTTTAAAGGAAACTGGAGTTCAACTAGTTTGAATCCCACTCCGGGAATAAATAGGGTCCCAAAAAGAACAGATAAATTAAACCTGAGATAAAAGTGACTGGTCAAGCATGGTTAAAGATGAGACTTCTTCACATACACTCCTTTTTTAAGATAACTCCTTGAAAAGTCAGATTTGTAATGGACGGACAGAGCCCTTCAGAGCAGCAGTTCACAGTGTTAATGTAAATTTATCTCATAGAGTAATGTGAATTTGTAGCATACGCTGAGCAGTCTGAGCCTGCACTCCTGTTACACAGCCAAGAGCAGCTGCTGTTACCTATAGTCCTTTGTACACCTTTGCAAAAAAAACAGCTTTAACAGGGGATTAGGAACAAAAAGGTCAGGGTGGAAATGGAGATCGGACACCCCAGCAGACTTGTATTACAGACTCCTCTGCTGTGAGAATTTATCCAGAGTCACCTGGAGTGACGGAGATAAGTCTTGAGAAAAAAAAGACAGAGGCTCAAAGTAAAAGACCCCAGGCACGGAATTAAGAGGTTATAGAAACAGAATCCTCAGCTTGCAGAGGGCAGTGGGCACCCAAGAGTCACCCAAAGGGCTGCAGGTTACAGACATCTCAGGTGTTTCCTCGACCCCGTTGCCCATCTCAGGGGCAGTCACATGTTGGAGGAAAGCCAGCCACAGTCATTTCAGAGGCCAATACTTCCAGGTAGACATGAGCACATCAGTGCTTCTGAAAAGCAGATTAGGATAAAGTTCAGCTTTCTCTGTCTTGTCCTCAAGGAAGTCAATGTACCTGTGGGAGAGGCTACCTGGAACTCTTCACGCCTCAAAGGTGGGCAAACCCCCTGTCCCAGCATGACACCTGCCTGGAACCACACCAGCCTCAGCCCACACAAGAGGCAACAACCTAAAGCAAATGTCATTTCCAAAGGTTTTGCTTCCATCCAGGGAAAGGAATCCCCCCACAGCAGGCAGCGGGCCTGTTGTACCCTGAATAAAACTGCATCTCGTGTACAATGCCTTCAAAAGCATTCCTTGCACAAAGGAACAGCAAAGGCAGGAAGATGAACCAGCAGGACAGCAGGTTTGCCTGTACTTTAATGTACTTTCCAAATGGGAATATAATTCCGTAATTTTTACTTTCAATTAACCAGCTTTTTGAGTTCAGGTTCTCAGTCCCTAGATACCACAGAAGCCAGCTGAAATTTCCTCAGGGTTTCCTACCTTACCCCTCCATAGCTAAATATCCTTCCTGTGAAGGAGAGAGATGGAGCACAAATTGCTGAGCTTGTACTGTAACAGATTTAAGACAGAAAGTGCAGGTGACACATCCCAAAGGATCACATTTACAAACCTTTACCTACCTTTACAGTCAGCAACACATAGAAGGTCCCATTTAATGTGGTAGAGGAAAAAACATCTTCAAAAAACAGAGAAGTACTGACAGCTCAGGAGATGCTGAAATCATTCTGATAGACTTGAAAATAAGTCCCAGTTACAAGATGTTAGCACCCCAAAGGGCAGCCTTGTGTAATGTGCTTTACTTAGCAATCCTCTGACATGAGCCTTCACAATAAAACAGTGCAAGGATTTGTAATCCTGGGTATTCCCTTGCCTCTGACAGCCTCATAAGGATTATTTCCTATCAGACATGAGAGAGACCAAACACTGCATCTGAGCTGACCTGAGCATTCCAACTCTAATTTCATCCCAAATCAGCAGGTGGTTATTGGTTGTCTCAAAATGGCCTTTGTCAGGAATGAAAATTCTTTGCCAAAATAAGCCATTCAGTGTTATTGATGACATAGACAGATTCTGTTACTCTCCCATGAGGTATTATGCTCAAACACTCAGACAGCCCTGGCCCTCTCCCCTTTTATGTTCAACTGCAGCCATTAAAAGAATGTCTTTTAGAAGCTGCACTGAGGGCACAAAACCCCCTCACTTCTCCATCAGATGAGGACAAAACACAGAAATGACCCACTAGTACATGAAGCAATCTAAGCGATTGCTGTGACAGACAATACAAATCACCTCTGTGCTCTTCTCAAGCTTAGTGTTTAATGTGGAGTCCCAAAGAAGTGGCCATGGGCACGAGAGGCAGTTGTACACTGTCAAAACTGTCACATCCCGGACAGCCTTCTGACCCCCAGCGTACGGTGTTGACAGGAGTGTCCTGCACTCAGACACCACAGCATTGTTTGAGATCCAAGCACAAGTTCCACACCAACCCAGGATGCAGCTGGTGGCAGAGCATGGGACAAAGATCTATTTTTGATGACATTTTCCACCCCTCAAGCAGCCATCCAGTGTGACACATCACAGTCCCTTCGGACACCTGAGCTTGTACAATTCCCTGTCACCTTTAAAGGCCACTCTCATGCAGAGAGCACTGGAAGCCCTGGCTGTGGAGTGGCTGATCCTGTGGAGAACCAGCCCAGCAGCTGAGTGACCTGTCCGTGGCCAGGAGCTCAGCACACACCTGGACATGAAGTGAAAAGACACTGCAATACAGAAACTCTATCAGGAAAAGTGCAGGGGATCCATCCCCTCCATTACCCTCTCTCAGGGAGGAAAGCCAAACTCCCCTCCTAGCTGTCCTACAGCCTTGAACCAAAGGGCTGGGAGCACCTGTGAGGCAGAGAAGTTACTGCAGTATCCAAACGTATTGGGAGCCTTCCACAGGGTTCAGCTGCAGTCAGGATCATTGTCCCCAGAGCTCCTTTATCAACAATTGTTCCTTTCCCACCAGATCAATAATCACACCTTCTGAACAGCAGCAGAGGCACATGGGAATGCTGCAAGAATTCAGCCACTCTAAGATGAACCACCAATGCCTAAACAGCAGGGATACCCAAACTGGGAGAACCAAACGGGGTTTCTGATTTGCCTCTACCAGGCTCCTTCAGGTAGAATTAGTCCATGCCAAAGGAGAAGTCCTAAGCTCACCTGAGCCAGTCCCAGAGCCAGAGAGGAGCCTGCCCTTGTGAGCCCTGACAGCTCTGGGGTAACCTGAGCTCCCAGCCCAGCACAAACCAGCCCAGCTGACACCCAGCAGCGCCCAGCCCACAAGCGCTGCCTTGGGCCCTGGCCCCAGGGCTGGCACCACCCTGTCACTCTGGCTTGGCTGGCACTTGCAGGCTCCCTGATGGTCTTGTGAGGGCTTTGACCACGTCATGAAGGCAGCTGTGTGTTTCATCCCCACACAGCCCGTGGCAGCCGGGCGTGAACCCTTCTGCCGTGTGACAGGGACCCAATGTGAGCACCTACTCCTCACTGCCAGGCACAGGGCCGGGCCAGGAACCTCAGTGGGGAAGAGCCTGTAAGAGCTGGGTGCTGGGGATCTGTTTTCTGGTGGAAGGGGCAGCCCCAGCAGAGGCAGGACAGGAACTTTACTGACCAGGGAAACTCAACCCAGCAGCTGAAGTGGGTGAGCAGAGAGAGGATGGTGACAAACTCCATCAACAGTCCTGTGATCATCCAAGGCCAGGGAAGAAGTCAGGTCCAAGGTCAGCCTGGGAAGGCCAAACAACAATTCAGGAAAACCTGAAAGCTGGTGCAACTGCAGCAAAGCACAGGAAGGGGGTGAAGGCTCAGGCCTGAATTTGCGCAGAGCCCCTTGGCCGCAGGCAGAGGTGTAAGAAGGGATCCCAAGTGAGGTTGCTGAGGGCAATTAGGCCCTAATTAGTGCCCTCACAGCCCTATCCCTGGATTCCAGGAGAACATTTCTGTGACACATCAGCTCACCCGAGTCTTGCACATCTGAGGCTCTCAGCGCCACACTTCAAACTCAGCTCCCTCCCCTCCCACTCAGCCTTCCGCAAACTCTCCTGCCCCTGTGGTGGTTCTGCTCTCCTGTTGTTTTCGAGGCCTGGATGGTCTCTCTATCCCCTCTGCCAGTCTCTGCCCTCAGGAACACTGGCCCTCCCTGTCCATGGCTGCAGGGAAGAGCAGGAGCAGAGCCCTGGGAAGAGGCAGGGAGCAGGCAGGGAAGGCATCCAGACAATCAGTCAAGCAAACAGGGATTTACCTTCCTCTTCTCTCACTCCCCAGCATGTCACAGGAAAAACTACCATCTCATGAATGTGCCATTCCCTGCTTTGGAACTGAACAGGAAAGCCCTTTTTTATTGGGAGTTTCTGTTATTCTGAGATATCCAAACTGAGATATTGCTCCCTTCCATGCTCTCTCAGTGTCTAGAAAGAATCTATGAGACCCCACTGTCTTAACTTTCAAAGGCTTTTCAAAGGCAAGGCTTTTCCCAAGGAATTTAATTTGATTCCTGTGCAGATGCAGTGAATTGATCAATGCTCTCCAGCACAAAAGTCCTCATCCAGCTTCATCCCTGCAGGTGCAGCTACTGCCCTGCTTTCACACTAATGCTGACTTTCTAAAGTGTCACAGGCAGCAATCCTTCTGTTTAGGACCAAAGTTGCAGCAAGGAAGATCTCAGAAGTCTCTGCCAAAGTAACTACTTGCTAGGGCTGTGCTGTGAAGCTGAACCAGCTGCGAACCCAACCACAGGAGTCTCCTTTTCCCAGTTATTTTTCTGCCCCAGGGATGAGCCAAGCCCTGAACTGGAGTTGCCCAGGAAGATCTGTCAGATGGCCGTGTGGCCTGGCCCAGACAGTGGGAGAAAATGAAGCCACTTCAAGGCCCCTGAAGATGCCAAAGTTCATTTTTTAAGTCACCTCAGTTTGAAGCATCCAGACCTAAGAGGTACTGAATACCTGGAGCCTTCCCTGACATCACTGGGATCATCTGGATGCACATCTCTCAATGCCTGCATGCTGGGAAAACCACTGGGATACATCTTGGTGCTAAGGGGTACCTATATTTGATCCTGAGTGAGTGAAAACATTCTGTGCTAAATCATCTTCCCTTCCTTTAATGTCTTATACTGACCTTTGTCACCTTGTTGCAACGTTATTCCCTTCAACACAGCCGAGTGTGAAACTCCCTGGGAAAAGCAGAGCAGGCTGACGATCTCGTGTCTGCAGCCCAGTTTACAAACTGTCTCTGGCAGTTTCCAGGAGTTGGTTTTCCTGGATTGCCTTGGTGACCCATAGTCACACACACTCCGTGTTTTCCACTCCCAGGCACGTCCTGCTGTTCCCAGCCAGTCAGGCGGGTCCTGGGCTGGGCAGGGACACAGTGACCAGGTCACTTTTCAGGGAGATGGATGGATGAGAAATAGATGGGTGGATGGATGGATCATTGAAAGGAGCAGAATAATGTCAGGGGTGCTGATCCATCACGGTCAGACTGGGAGAAGGGAGGAATGGAGGGGTGGGTGTCAGAAAGGGATCCTGTGTCAGAACTGTGATGAATGAGGGAGATCTGTGTTCTGGGAAGGGTGTCTGGGGCAGACAATGCCAGTGCCAGAAGCTGAGCAGGAGGAAACCAGACCCATGCAAAGGCCCTGATTAACCCTGTATAGAAACAGACCCGAGGTGCTGCTCTGGGGCAAACTGAAGGGCAAGCAAATTGCTCACAGTTTGGGCATTTCCAAATCCAGCGTGTCCTTGTCAATCTCTTGGACTGACAGACCGAGTGTCCCAGGTGGTTCAGGGCTGTGTGTGATCATGACAGTGAATGGGTCATGCTCTCATTCATGTGCTCTTCAGCTTCATTCAGCTTATTTTTCAGGTATCTCTCATTTTACACTCACCACTCACTCCTCACTTTGCACCCAGCGAGTTCCAGTTTGAAGGTCTAACCAGAGCAAAGTTTCTTTCCCACAGTGACCACAAAGGGGCTGAGCTGTCCGGGCAGCCCTCAGTGGAGAGGAGAAGGGAAGAAGCCTCACGTGCTTATCACCCAAAACAGCTGACCTGTACTCCTCAGTTCCATGACCAGTCTGGACTCCCTCTGGCTCCTCAGCCAGCTGGGTCACACTGACAGTTGCCCAATCCATGCTGGAAGCAGGAATGCACTGGTGAGATGCTCTCCTGGTCATCCTTCCCACCCCTTTCATGGCAATATTGAAGGACTTGCATTCCACTCCAAACTGGCAGCAGAGCAGAGCACGAGCTGCTGATGCAGGAGGGCCAATCCAGCACAGAGAACAAGATTCTCAGCAACCCAGAGGAAAACTCTAAGGAGCTCTAAGAAGCAGAGAGCAATCCAATAAACCATTAGCTGCTACTGCTCACCTTCTGCAAGTATATGAAGACAAAATTTCTGGGCTTTGTGCGTGTTTGTCTTTCAAAGCACAATTTTAGCTCTCTGTTCCATATATCTACACTAAAAATCCAGTTTCTCTTCCTGGTGTAGTATTTTCTCATCTATTCATCATCTTCTAAGCGGCTATCTGATACTCCAGGTGCTTTTCTTCTCCCTATTCTCCCTCTTTATTTGTCCTGCTGGGCAATTTGTGTCTCCTTTGTAGCTTATGAACATACACCTCATTGATAAGGGCATTGAGATCTGCAGTTTGTTTTCTCTGGAATGGTTCTGGCCTCCTTCCTGACTCTCTAGGTATGCCTGCAAAAATAGCACAAGTGCATCGCTCACTGCTGACCACAGCCTTGAGAAATAAACTTCTTTAAACAACAAGCCACAGCCGTCTGCGGCAGAAGCCAAGACTCACTGGCCTTGCCACATGCCGCAAAGGTCACCAGACCAAAACTGCCCCAGCAGACAGGACAGAATGCCAAAAGCAAAGGACATATAAATCTAATGACTATCAGCTTAACTATGTCAGCTGATAGCTGAACTCAACCAGAGGGGGAAAGGAGAAGATTTGCTCCCGGTTTAATTTTATAAGTCTCAAGGCATCAGGACGCCTTTCAACACAAGTGGTTTTAACAATTCCTTAAATATTTCACCCAGGAGCAGTTCTTTAACCCTCAGCTCTGTGGTGTATGAGGCAAACCATCCACAGGTCCCAGAGACAGTCAGAGGATGGCAGGAAAGCCGGGAATCTCCACAGAGCAGCTGAGGCCTGTAGGATTTATTTATCTGCTATAATTCTTGGAAAGGGTTTAGCATTTGCCATTTTACATTGCCCTAAGCATTGTTTCCGGAGATGCAAGGGCAGAGCACTCCTACAAGGCTCAGGGTCAAGCAGAGTCACAGAATCATGGAGTCATTTAGGTTTGAAAAGCCCTCAAAGATCACTGAGTTCAACATTCCCCCAGCACTACCACGTTCACTACTAGGAAACTGCCCCCAAGTGTCCACACGTTTTCTGAACACTTCCAGGGATGGTGACTCCACAACTGCCCTGGAAAGCCTGTTCAGGCCTGGGGAACCTGAAAGATGCTTGGCCTGGCAGGTGACAGAGAGATGCAGCTGGGTCACTGATGGTCACAGGACCATGGAGGTGGCAGTGAACAGGGGCTCTGGAGGTCCCCAGTCCATCCTCCCACTCAGGGCAGAGCTATCTGGAACAACAGACTGGAGCAGCCAAGGCTTTTCCACTGAGTCTCAGCAAACACCCCAAACTCTCACAAGGATGGAGATTGCCCCTCTCTCATGACTTGCCCCAGGCCTGCACCAGCTTCCTGGAGCGGCCTTTTCCTGTGCCCAACCTGAACCTCCTGAGATGGAACTTGTGGTCATTGCCTGTCGTAATTTGGAAGCACAAAGAATAGTTTGTCCCTCTGTCCCCTCTGTGACCACCCTCGCTCTGCTGGCTACATGTCTCTGGATTAAGCCCAGGGTCCAGAGCTTTATGATGGGCACACAGAGCTGGTTCATCTTCAAGCTGCCAACCACCCAAGAACATCTCCTGTCCAAGTGGAATGGTTGTGCCAATATCAAGCAGTGAACATGAGATGATAGTGAAGTTTCTGTGTACAAGTACCAGGGCAAAACTACAGAAACTTGCTTTGTTAAATATGTGAAAATGCATAAAGAGCTAAAAGGAGGCAACAAAAATTAATACAAGAGAGCTCAAGGTGAAGGTGGAGTGACAGTGCCTGTCGGCAAAGGCATGACATGAAGAAGCACAAGCACTGCAGAAAGGAGAACTCCTGAGCAGAAAACCATCCTGACAAATTATCTCCCATAAGGCAGTTTGGAGGTGAGAGCTTCCAAACCTCAGCATGCCAGAGTCAGGGATTTAAGATTCCTGGCAACATTTCTCTTCTAACGATTTTGCTTACCAGAAAGTCTGTCATTAAGGCCCTGTGAGGAATTGCTGACATGCTGCAGTCTGATATCAGCTAATATTAATAACTGAGGAGTCCTGGCTTATGAAAGGAGCACATTTGGGTGTGCTCAGAGAAGATCCATGCTGTTTCATCTGTGTTCAGTGGGGAGGTGACCATGAGGGACCAGGTTCCTTTGACCTTGTACAGGTGTTCTGAAGATGACATTCCTGCTAGGGACTTGGGTCTATTGCTACACTCAGGGGCCTGACTGACCCTCAAGTTTTTTGTCACAGCAAAAAGGTCAATTTTATGTCTTGTGTATAAGACCACAGTTCAGCTGTATCATCCCTTCTCTGGGGCAGATTTTCATCTCTCTGTTGAAATCTGCTGGTTTCCTTCATTTCTATGTTCCATAGCTTCCTGAGGCTTCAGTCTGAGACTGACTTAAATGGAGACACTCACAAATGAGAGACCCAAGTGTAGGGACCTCCAAACCAAACACAGATGGAAAAAAAATAGGTTATTTTTATTTTTATTATGACCTTGGTTTTGCAAGATACTCCCTTCACATCTTCTTCACACCTACAGATTCTGTCAGGTTTCTTGTCCTGATGAGTCTGAGAAGGGGTGTTTTGCCAGCTTTTATACCTTTTCCAACCTGATCTGTTTTCAAAGCTCAGTTAAATGATTAAGTAAGAATTGACAAGTATCATCCTAGGTAGGACAGTACAAATTCCTTATGACAAGCAATGAAAAAATCTAGACCAAGAAAAGAAGATGAAATTGGTTGACTCTGAGCACTGAGAAAGTGAGAATACGTGAAGCCTCCATTTTAAATCATAATGACAGCAAAAATGGTGATGACAAGGCTGACTGGAGAACAGAGGACACAGGAATGGAAAACACCATGAGAGCATGGACAGAAAACTCCGTGTGCAATTCCAGCATGAGCTGGTAAGCATTGCTGTTAGGGAAATATCACTGCCAGCTTTTGATCCCAATTTTTGAGGCTTCCACCACAATCCAGGAAACACAGCTGTTTGTCCATGCTGAAAACCAAGTTTCTCAAGCAGGAGCATGTGTAGAGGTGGCACCATGGGCTGCTCAGGTAGTGGAGGGCAAGTTGCATCAAAATAGAGTGAGTAAGGTTACTTTGTTCAGCCCAACAAAAGAGAGATAGGTGATAAAAAATATTAAAATATCTTACAAAGGTAAATACCAAAAGGGGAGACAAGGTGAGAGAAGGACAAAGAAAATAACTGTCCATAAACAGGAATATCAGGAGACTTTTAGCCACCAGGTGTGGTTAGCCCAGCCTCCTGGTTGGAATAACAAGGTTAAAGTAACTCTGACAGAATTACCATAGATTTATTTTATAATGGGAACTCAGTGTCACAGCTTTCTGCCATTTAAATTCAGAGGCCTTTTCTAAGGTCAGGAGATCTGGAAGGACAAATGGCCAGGAGACACTGAGCTCAGAAACTCTTGGCTGCAGTAAATGCCAGTTGGGGGTGACTTGCTATACAGCTATTTTGGCAATTTGTTGTCCTGACCCTTGGACATTCTCTTTCAATTGCCAGCCGACAGTGAACTGTGTGCACGGCACGATGGCCCCCATGTCCCAGCCCAGCAGCAGGGCCACCGGGAGAGCTCTGGGTATTCCAGTGCACTCATTTGGGTGAACAAAGCAGTGTCACAGCAGGTTTACAGGCTGCCAACACCCTGCCAGAGAAACCATTGGAACAGGAGGTCCCAATTCTTACCCACTGGAAGACCTCCACATCCTTTAGACAGAAATCACAGATGGGTGTTTCATCCAAACAGAACCTTTTGTGCGTGTCTGTTCTCTGTTGTGATGGTTCTTCCGCCAGTTGTGTAGGGGGTGCCTCTGACAGCATTTCATGGGACCTGCTGGGGTTCTGGGGCCTCAGAATCACCACAGTTTCCTGGAGTTCATGACTTGGCTGACTTGTGCTGGAGAATGTGGGAAGCTGTGACCAAGGAGAGTCCTCTCCTCCCCTCTGTACACCCAGCTGTCAGCAGAGCCAACAGCAGAGCTCCTGCCCCAGCGCTCTGCACCCAGGGGCTGTGTCCCTGCTGCAGACCATAAATTACTCACAGCCAGCTTTAACACCTCCACAGAATTATGCCCCAAAGCTTTTGGTCCCAGCAGCTCTGGAAGGGGTCAGTGCCTCTGCCTGTCCAAGCAGGTGTTGATAATAAGGAAATGCCCCCCCGTGGTGAGAGGAATTTTAGAAGCTGTGAGGAGAGGTCACAGGCTCAGAGAGGGCAGCGCAGGCAGCTGCACCCACTGACTGCCCTGGGCACTTGGCTTCAAGGACAGAGCTCTCCCTGCAAACAGATAGATCCCTGGCAGAGCCTATGCCAAACACAACTGCTACAACAGCCTTTGGGCTATGCCTTATGGTTAGGAACGATCTGCTGCAGCAGAAATCCACATACTTTCCTGAGGAGGTGCGAAACGCAGAGCTCTCGCATCGTTTCACTTGAGAAACGAGCATAACTGGGCCAAAGGCTAGAAAAATCTTTCTCCAGATTTCAGAACAAACAAAACACACAAGACACAACAATTCTACAGTTCACAGTCCCTTTTGGAGCTACAGAGAGCATGCAGAAGTTCTCAGTAGTTTCCTCATGTTTGGTGAGATGCACTGAATAATTTGGTTGTGAATCAAAGAAGTCTCAGTGCCACCATTCAGAAACTAAATTCAGCATGGAAACAGCAGAAAGTAAGCCAAATAAAAATTTCTTCATACTCATGAATGATGTTTTCTCCCCCTCCATCATTCCCCAGACATGAGGAACTGCCTTGCTTTGATTACTCTGGATGAAGTGAACCCAGGGTGAGGTGCTAAGACCCAGGCTATGCTAAGACCAGGGCCATGCTAACACAGCTCTTGTACAGCCCTATCACAACATTTGGCTGTTTGTGCTGACTCCCTGTGAGTACTTGGAGTAACCGCTGAGCTCCCAGCACACACATTCCAAATTAAATGATCCAGTAGAGGCTCTAGTCCTGCTAGTGCCAGAATCCACCTCCCTTTCCTCCCCATTCCCTTCACAGGACTGCAGGAAAGGAGCTGGCCAGGGCCTGCTTAAACTGAGTATTAGGAGAGATTTCTTCACTGAGAGGTTGATCAAGCCCTGGCACAGATGCCCAGGGCAGTGGCAGAGTCACCATCCCTGGAGGTATCCAGAAAACAAGTGGATGTGGAGCTTAGGGATGTGGGCTAGTGGTGGCTTGTGCAGAGCTGGGTTAATGATTGGGCTGGATCATCTTGGAGGTCTTTTTGGCATAAATGGTTTGTGATCCTGTGGATCATGGTCTGGACCTCCAGCCTGAGTACTGCTGGTCCTGAGAAGATGCCACTCTTGCTCCTGGCTTTTTGTTTGCACTGACATGGCCATACTGTGCTCTCCAGGTCTCCTGTCTCCAACGGTGGAGGACAGTTAACTCCATGTTAAAGCTATGGATTGACCCTGTAGAGGAAACCCTGGAGCTGGGAAGGTGTGAGCCCATCCGAAGGCTCCCAGAACGGGCCATGGAAGCAGGTCTCTGTTCCTCTGTCCTGCAGTCTATGTGAGGAGGGCCTCCCCTCAACCATCAATTACAGCACACGATTAGTTCCACTGAGCCAGTCTCCCAGCACAGTCCTGGCACACTGCCCTTCCTCCCACTTCTCTCTCATTAGGCTGCTCCTCCCTTGCTTGGTCTTTAATTAGCTTGTCATCAGCAACTTGGCCTGGACTGAACACCCTGCATTGTCCCAAATAAAACTGTGTAAGACAGATGGGACTCCAAAGCAGCAAGAGGGGAGAGAAAAAGACATGCAAAGCCATCAATACATGTCTGACTGCAGGGTCAGGCTTGCCAGGGGCAGCAGTAAAATTTCATCTGGCTTGGGCAAACTGGGGGTGTTCAAACTGTAGATTGGCTGAGACCCAGCAACCTCATTTCAGCAAACCCAATGTAAGTCCAGCACAGGGAGATGTTGCCTTAAGGAGTGAAGCTGTTTATTGTGGCATTGAAGTTGTCAGGGAAATTAATCCACAAACACTAGAAGTTTATGTCCAAAAAGGAGACAGAGGAGTCCTGTAACCTTATTCAAATAAAGGGAGAAACCATGGGGCATTTCCCCTGGGGTCTCACAAATTTTTAGAGGACAGAGGCTCCTAATTTCCTTGTCACACTTCCCTCTCTCTCTTGCCATTGGCTGAGGTACTTGAGAGGTACAGACTTTCTAAATCGCCTCATACAGACCCCCTTCTAAAGTATACCCCTTCCCCCCACCTTTTTATTTTCCTATGAGATTTATGGTTCCTCCCACTGCTTCTTTCATCTCTCAGTATCTAGCTTTGCCCACAGTTTGTTTGTAAAGACACATCCCTCTCATTCCTTTCAAGGTGAGGGGCCAAGTCATGCTCAACCTACCTACTTGGTTTGGAGCAGCTTCACAAGGAAGCATTGTCACAGCCTTGACTCCATTTTTTCCCTAGTTCAGAAGCCAGCTGATGGCCCCAAATCCCCTTTTCCCTGCATTCTGCAGGAGATTTATTGCCTGTGTGCCACACACAGAGCTCACAGACACTGTGGTGCTGCTGCAGAGCCTCGAGCCAGCACACAGGAGGGGACAGGGCAGCAGCAGGGCTGGAGGGGAGGCAGCCCAGCAAACTGGCACCTGTTGTCAGGCAGAAGCCAAGGCTTGTGTCAGCCTGCTGAAAATGTTTCCCCTTTGACCTTGGCGACCTTTCCCATCACACTTTATGAGGCAGACTGCTCCCATTAAGTGCCACTTGATCCTCTGCTAATGCAGCAGTTATGAAAGGCCCATAGCACTTGTCACTAGGATAAACACCTTTGGAGTGGGAGAAGCTGCGGGAAAGGGGCACACACACCCTCCCCTCTGCTCCCTCATGTCCCTTCCCTGTCTGTCCATCACCGGTGTGACAGCCTCTGGTTTGGAGGAGGAAAGCTGAGCCTGGCTGCAGCACTGCTGAACGATTACACCGAGGAGCTGCTTGGGTTACTCAAACATTGCCCTGCCAGAGAGGGATTCAGGACACGACAGTGGGTGTGTACTGTCCCTTCAGTCCTGCAGATCACACAAGCTCAACCAGCTGTGATGGGAACGGGTCCTGCTGTGGCCACCCCTGTCCAGCCAGGGCTCGGAGCCCTCTGCAGCTCTACAGGAAAAAAGGCTCAAGGTGTGCCAGGGAAGGTTGGACATTAGAAGGAATTTCTTCACAGAAACTGTTATTAAACATTGTAAGGGGCTGCCAAGGGAGCTTTGGAGTCCCCAGCCCTAGAGGAACCCAGGGAACAACCGGATGTGGCACTCAGTGCTATGGGCTGGGTGACAAGGTGGGGGTTAGGCATAGCTTGGACTCAATGATCTCAAAGGTCTTTTTTGACTTAAATGATTCTGTGATTCAGTCTCAGGGGAAGCATAAACCCACCTTCCCTGCTGGAATGCTCCTTGGCACTACTCTCAGCCTTCACAGGTGTGCCTTGGCTGTTTGGGTGACCCGAGCAGGATCTCCAAGGGGATGGCACTGATGGGGGGCAGGTGGGCACTACTGCCCTGCAGGACTTGCCCAAAGGAAAGAAGAGCAGGGCAACCTGCTCAGAGTACAAACATGCTGCCATTAAAGTACTGCCAGCCGGCCCCTTCCAGCCCCTCCTCATGCTCACAGGAATGACCAGCACCACAGGATTTTGTCAGCCCTTTGAGAAGGGTGAATAAATTGATTCTTCTACCCCAGAACAGGCCTGGACACACACAGAATGTGGCTCGTCAGCCCTGTGGAGACACCTCCAGAAAAGGGACTAACTTTGGAAGAAATAGCACACATGGGCAGATTTTAGTGAATTGAAAGGTTTTCAGCATCTGCACTGAAATATTTGTCAAAGGAGAAGAAAAAGTAATCAAATGAAATCCCTTTCTTTTCCAGAAGCTCTGGTGCTCCAGTCTTGGCACTCTGAACTGTGTTAGAGGCGTCCTGGGTCCCAGGGAGCAAGAGAACCATCAGCCAGCAGAAGTATCTGAGGTGTTTTCAGCAGCTGTGATGGATGGTGACAGTGGCAGCACTATTTGGGCTGTGGGTTATCTAGGTGGGGAGTGCTCAAGGTATGCACATTTGCCTTGTCCCTATCTGACAATGGCTGCATGGATTCAGATTGCTCTGGGCCAAACAGGAGGTGCATCAGCAGAGACACTTTAGTATTATCTGCCCTGGGTTTCAAATAAACCCCTCCTGGACCAGACATCTGCAAAGGGGGGTTCTGCTGGTCACTAATCCCTGTGCAATGCCTCAAATCATGACTGTTTCACAAAACAGAAACACAGAAGGGAAGGAACTTTTGAAGTCTTTAATCCAAGCCCAAACTCTTCAAAAGCTCTACCTGCTCAGGCATTTTTGGCTCTTGAGGGAGTGTGAGAAATGACCCTAATTTTTAAAAATTTCAAAGGTTTATTAAAAACCTTTACAAAGTACAACAAAGGACTGAATAGGGAAAACGGACAGTGTACTGGGAGTTGGTGACCAGGAAGCCACAAGCTCATCTCCAAAATGGCTGCTCCACCTTTTATACCTTTGGTGTTGCATTAGGCAACCCTGGCCCCTCCCAAAGTCTGTGTAATGGTTTTAACTCCATAACCGTGAGGAAACACCAATTAATGTAACGGTTTTATGTTGGCCAAATTCTGGTTGCTAAATTTAGTGTAGTGGTCCTAGTGTTTATTCTCTTTTTGTGGGAGAGATTAGGAGAAAAGCAAAACGGGATGAAGCTTAAAAATAAACAGTTTTATTAACACACTAAAAGAATGAAAAAAAAAAGTTGGGGAAAAAACTAAAACAAAACAGAATGAAACTCAAAAAAACACTCTTCCCTCCCCCTACAAACTGTTAACTTTTCTACAAAACAACATAAAGAGACAAAACCTGTAATTTTCAATCAGTTTTGTCATTTGAAAATAATCTTTCATCCATTCTTTAGAAGAGTCTCTCTTAGAGTCATGGATCCCACTGATAGGCTAAAACAGTTCTCTTGTGGGTTTTTTAGCTGTCACAAAAACAGCCACTCGGGGAAACCTGCTTTGTGACCCCTCCCATTAGCAGTTTCCCAAGCTGCTTATGGGTCATGGGTCTTAGACTCTTGCATGCTGGGGTGTCACCATTTAAAGATGAGTAACTCCAAAGGCAAAGGGTTCTTCATCTCAAGGAACAGAGGTATCTCACTTCTTCACTGGTGCAGAGCGGTTCTCATCTCTATCTCTGTTCAAGCATCTTATAGGATTAATATCACTTAGTCTATCAGAAACACCTTTGTTTAAATTCACACACAAATCTAAACAATCATCTCCCCAAATGCATATCTTTCCCACGATTTAAAGGGACAACCTATATATAAAGTTGATTTCTATGGCTCAATATGAATGGAACAACAAACTCCTCAACCCCCTGTCCCAACAGTCCTTTCACTCTCGCTCCACTGACTTCATGCTGTTTCTTCTCTATGTTCACTCTGTCCCTCTTCTTTTCTCTCTCAGGGAAGGGTTAGGCCTTGGAAGCTTCATGTCTCCAGGAAAAAGTTAAATCCGCCCAGAGTATTTTTTTCTCTCTTGCTGCAGCTCATTGTGTTAAGATTTTCAAGGCTGCGCTGACAAGGGAGGGAAGAACTCATGCAAAAACATCAGCGATCAGAGCACCCAGGCAGTCTGGAATCGAAAAAACCCAGGCAGGATTATGAAAGCATTTTTGGCCCATCCCTCAGTGGGTGGTGCCACGGCTTCACAGGCCACGCCCCTCCCTGCATCCCATTCCCTCCCCGCACTGGGGGAGGGGAGCCCTGGGCCGGCCCCGCTCCATCCCACAGCGGGTTCGTGTGCCCTGCCTGGACCCACAGCCGGTCTGGCCCCGCTGCCGTCACCTCCCATGAACGCCGGAGCTGTGGCAAGCGCAGGCCCTGCAGTGTTCATCTTTGGTGCAGGCAGAGACACGGCCACCATGAGGCCGGTGCCTCCCCGGCGCAGAGGGTCCCGGGTTGGTGGGTCTTCTTCAGCTGGTGTGTGGACTTCACCCCTGTGTCCTGCGACTGTACATCTGAGAGATCACACACAATTTTGGGGGGATGTGAAAGCCAAAGTCGAGGAGATGGGCTATTGTGACTCGGCACATCACCCCCCGGAGGGCGGAGATGGATCTTCTAGCCCTGCTGGTGCTGCAGAGACCATGATATCAGGTGGTGTTGAGGTGCCTTCCAGTCAGGCATCTGCCCCTGTTCCTGTGGAGTCCACAGGATGGGACTTAGCAGGTGCAACCACCTTCTCAGGAGGTTACCAGGCTTTCCCTGTTATTCAGGGTGTAACTCATAACATCCATCAAGTTTTATCGTGGAAAGCCTTGATGGATCTCCAGGATAAGGTTGGAAAATATGGGCTGGGGTGTTACCGAGACACACAAAGCAGTCACACGGAGAGAGATTTTCCAGCGCAGAGGTTCCTCCAATCCGGCTCAAGGCTGAGTCCAGGCCGAGAGAGAGAGCCTCTTTGTTTATTTCTTACTTTTTATACATTTGTGGGTCTAGCAGAAGATTGGCTTCTGGGGTTTTTCACCTTTCAGCCAAGTGGCTAAACCAACTGTCAGTTACAATTGTTTTCAGGTTAGAAATATGCAAACAAAGGACAGAGAATGAAAAACAAAGGATTTGTTTATGTTACATATGTGGGAAAAAGGTAGAAAACTGCTCTAATATTGTACAGTAACTAAAAAGATTTGACTCCATTTTGTGAAAATTCAAAAGGCTATAAAAAACTCAGAAAAACTAGGGTAACACTGGGGTCTATTGAAGTCATGCAGGTGCTTCAAGTTTTTAATGCTGATGTAGTGCCATCCTATGATATCCAGTGTCCGGCTCATGTTCTTTTTCAGCCTGTCGAATGCAAATGGACTCAGCTGGCAGGCAGAGTTGTAGCGCAGAATACTGCGGTGAATCAGCAGGATCCCAGGTGTATGATTGGAACTGATGAGCTGCTGGGTATGGGTAATTTTGTTGATCTTAACAGGAAGGTTGCCCTTGACCTTCTTGTGCTCGACCAGTGCCAAAAAACGGGCATGGCAGCGTTGGTTCAAACCATAGAAATGGCTGCTCCAAAGGAGTCCTTTGTGACTGTTGTCCAGGGGGCTGTTGAACCCTTTCTGCAATTTGCAGAGAGGCTGACTGCCTCTGTGGAGAGGCAGGTGGAGGACCTGAATGCGAGGCTGCTTTTGCTCAAACACCTTGAGAGAAGTAACTGTAATGCTGATTGTAGGAAGACCATTGAGGCCCTTCCTGGTGATCCTTCTGTATCACAAATGACAGAGGCCTGTGCAGAGGTAGGCACCACAGGTTGTAAGGTGGCTTCCGTGGCTACTGCTCTGCAGCCAGCCTGGACAGGGCTGCAGGGAGGGCAGCGAAAGCAGGGGAATGCTCAGGCCAGCAAGAAACAGGGAAAGAAAGTACAGAGGGTGACATCTCCCTTGTTTTTGTGAGGTCAGTGTGGAAGGTTGAATCATACCACAGATCTCTGTAAGGCAACCGTTCATGCTAATGGTCAGCCTTTGTCGAGCTCGGGAAGCGGAGCACGAAGGGGAGACATGCTCAGACACAAGCTTCTCTCCAAGCCCCGGAGCCGATGGAGGTCTGCTTGGCCAGCTTAGTGCCAGCACCTGTGGCTCAGCAGGTCTTGATGTCTGCACAGCAGCAATGGTGATCTTAGACTCTTGCGGAGTGCACAAAGTTCCCCTGGATGCCTTTGGTCCTGTGGGTGAGGGGATGAGTGCTTTCCTCATAGGGAGATCTAGTGCCACTGCCCAGGGTATCATTGTGCAACTGGGACTCATCGATGCAGATTTCATGGGACAAATTTATGCCATGGTTTCCACACCCATCCCCCTTATCACTATCCCCGAAGGGACCAGACTTGCTCAGCTTGTGCCTTTTAAAGTCTTCTGTTTGCAGAGCAGAGAACCGGTTGCGGGGACGGCGGCTTCGGATCCACTGGACCACCTCAGGTTCACAGGACCGCTGTCCTGACCAAAGACCGTCCTGAGAAGGTGTGTACCCTGTCCATCCCTGGTGCAACACCGTCAGAGATCCGCCTCTGCAGGCTCCTTGACATCGGCGCAGACATCACAATTCTCTCCCTTGCTGCTTGGCCCCCGGAGTGGCCCTAGGATCCGGTGCAGACGTCTGTCGCAGAGTTGGCAGGAATGGCGCAATGCTATGTGAGCCAGCGGCCTGTGATGATCGCGAGCCCAGAGGGATAGATGGCCATTGTTTGACCTCATGTCACAGCTGAAATTCGTACCAAACTCTGGGGAAGGGATGTTCTGGCATCATGGGGGGTGTGTATCTGGACGGGTTTTTGATGGGGGCTACTGCGATGAAGGGCGCAGAGTGTCCTACGCCTCCTATACGGTGGCTCGTGGACAAACCTGTCTGGGAGAATCAGTGGCCCCTCCCTCAAGACAAACTAGTCACCCTTTGTGACTTGGTTCAGGAGCAGTTGGACCAGGGTCATCTGGAGCCTTCTATCAGTCCCTGGAACACTCCTGTCTTCTGCATCAAGAAGAAATCTGGGAAATGAAGGTTTTTACAAGACTTCCAGAACGTCAATGCCATGATGGAAAGCATGGCGACGTGGCAGGCGGGCATGCCATCGCCTACCACGCTTCCTGCAGATTGACCGGTCCTCATCGGGGATCTTGCAATTCCTTTGCTTTACAATGACAGACCAAAATTTACCTTCTCAGTGCCAGCTATCAACAATTCTGAGCCTGCGCAGCGATATCAATGGAGGGTTTTACCCCAGGGTTGTCACAACTCACCGGCCATATGCCAATGGTATGTGGCCTGAGCCCTGTCTGGAGTTCACAAGCAGTTTCCTGATGCTCATTTTATCACTATATGGATGATGCATTGGTGGCTGCATCCCCCCAAGAGGAGTTGCTGAGGGTACAGCCTCAGTTGCTCAATGCTTTGAATTCTCATGGGCTGCAGGTGGCTCCAGAAAAGGTTCTGCAACAACCTCCTTGGACATATTTGGGGGTCAAAATTTTGGAACGAATGGTCCAACACAAAGAGGTGCAATTTGTGCATTCAGTGAAGACACTGAATGATGCCCAGAAATTGGTGGGTGTCATCACTTGGTTGCATCCGTATCTGGGACTGACTATGGCACAACTGTCTCCTTTGTTTGATTTGTTAAAGGGAGACTGATTTGAAGTGACTCACACCTGAGGCACATCAGGTGCTGGAGGAGGTTCAGCGAGCCCTTTCTGCTCACCAAGTTTATCGCATTGACCCCTCTGTTGATGTCACTGTTTTCATCACCACTCCAGATTTGCATCCCACAGGGATCATTGGCCAATGGTCCAATTCCTTGCACGTCTTGGAATGGGTGTTCCTGCCCCATCAGCTGCAGAAGACAGCAACTGCCTTGTTTGAGCTGATCGCTCATTCAATAATCAAATGCCGGCAACGGTGTTTGCAATTGATGGGTGCAGATCCCGCAAAGATCGTACTCCCGATACAGCGGAAGGACTTTGACTGGAGCTTTGCAACAGTATTTCTCTGCAAAGTGCTCTGGAAAACTTTTCTGGACAAATCGCTTATCATCTGCCCAGCCGCAAGCTGTCGCACATGGCAAAACTCACAGAAATTTCTTCGTGGCTCAAAATTTGTCAGGAGCCTGTCCAAGGACCCACTGTCTTTACTGATGGTTCGAGAAGGACAGGGAAGGCCATTGTTACTTGGAGGGATGGATCTGAGTGGCAGGTTCTGGAAGGTCATGAGGATGGGTCAGCCCAATTGGTTAAATTGAGGGCTGCTGTCATGGCATTTCAAAAATTTTCCCAGGAATCTTTCAATTTGGTCACGGATTCTGCCTATGTGGTCGACATGATGCAGCAGCTGCGTCATTCAGTTTTGAAGGAAGTCAGCAATGCTGCTTTGTTTCATTTGCTGAGGACCCTGTGGTGTGCCATTTAGGCCCAAGTTAATTTATACTATATTCTGCATGTAAGGAGTCATACTAGCTTGCCAGGGTTTGTAGCGGAAGGTAATGTGAGCGCTGACAATTTGGCTAACTCGGCATGGGTTACACCTCAGCCTGATACACTCACGCAGGCCAAGGCATCGCATGGGTTTTTCCATCAGAACACACATACGTTGCAGAAGCAGTTTCAGCTGACGCCAACTCAGGCCCGTGACATTGTCAAGTTGTGTGATGACTGTCACATGCTTGCTGCGCCTTTGCCGGCAGGGGCAAACCCCAGAGGCCTTCGGGCCTTGGAGCTTTGGCAGACCGATGTCACCCAGGTTGCCGAGTTCGGCTGGCTCAAGTATGTGCATCTCCCTGTCGACACTTTCTCCTCTTTGATGTGGGCTTCTGCTCACACTGGAAGAAAGACTCGCGATGTCATGGCCCACTGGAGGCAGGCCTTTGCTGTTCTAGGCATACCTTCTGCTGTGAAGGCCAACAATGGTCCTGCTTACACCTCACAGAAGGTATGGCAATTCCTGCAGTTGTGGGGTGTGTCACATAACTTTGGCATCCCTCATTCTCTGACTGGTCAAGCTATTGTAGAACGTGCTCATGGTACTCTAAAGTGGGTTCTTCAAAAACAAAAATGAGGAATGCAGGGTGAGACCCCACACAGTCGGTTGGCAAGGCTTTGTATACCATCAATCACCTTACAGTGCTGCAGAATTCCAATAATCCTGTCATTTTGAACCATCATCTCTCGTTGCAGGCTTCGGACGAGATGCATCAGCCTCGAGCAAAGGTTCGTGTGCGGAATTTAGTCACCAAACAGTGGGAAGGTCCCTACGACCTTATTGCTTCAGGGAGCGGGTATGTGTGTGTATCCACAGATACTGGGGTACGCTGGGTACCTGCGAAGGGTGTTCGTCCTGACCTGCGACCGCAGAGGGAAAATCTGGCCGATAGGCAAGCTGGAGACCGTGACCAAAATGAAAGTCATCAAGTGGAGGAACCATCGAGTGATGACTCAGATGGAGATGATGCGAGTGATCACTCTGATGGTCCCTCCACAAGCAGACACTGAACATTGTTCATTTTTCTTTTTTCTTTTTCTTTTATTTAATGGAAAAAGGGTGAGATGTCATCCTGATTTTCAGCCTTCTGATATTTTGCATTTTTGTTTCCGAGTTTCTCACAGATTGTAACATAAACAAAGTGATTGTTTTTGCATTCCTCTCTGGAGGAAGGACAATTGATGGACTTCTTGTTTGACCAGTGGGGTCGGAGAGGTGGCAACCTCATTCTCCAATCCCTGGTCATTGTCCAGAATTGATATAAATCGAGGTCAAGAAATAAACGCCCCTTTTTTGCTCTGACAACCTGACTGTGTGAGTGTCATTCTTTTCTTGTTTGTCTAGTGATAGGAGAGTGTTTTGAGTTTCATTTTGATTCTTATTTTCTTCTTCTAGTGTTTGTTAATAAATCTATCTTTAAGTTGGGCCTGCCTGCCTTTTTTCCTAATCCTATCTCACAGCAGAAAAAAAATATTCAAACCACTATACTAAATTTGGCAGACAGAAATAGGGGAATGTGAAACCACTACACCTGACCATTGCACCTGGCAGAGACACTGCAGCTATCCTAGTTGAGTTCACATGGAAAAAAAGGCCATCAGCATAAAAAAGGCCAAAAGCGCAAATAATTTTTCTTCAATAAACAGGTGGATTTATCCAGGCTCTGATTTCTTGTAGGAGCCATGTGCATCAGCTTACACTGCTGCCCCCCCCTCCCTCCCCCCCTGCTTTGGTTCTCAGGGTCTTTAGGAGATTCCAGGCTTGTCTGTGCTGGCAAGAGCTGAGTGTCTGCCCCTCTAGGCTGTGGAGATGTGCCAGTGGCATGGGCTTCTCCTGGGACAAGAGAAAATGCCGTGTTTTTTTGTTGGCAAGTGAAAGGCACAAGCAGTCGCTGTCACTGATCTGGCCACTGCTGTCACTGATGGAGGACACTGCCACATTCACACCGTGGGCTGCACGTAGGATTTGTGAGAAAGATGACAAATAGGATTGGTAACTACTGTTAAAGGCCCTCAGCAGTTACCCACCCAACAGCACAGGGACAGTGACTAGAGGAAGGCAACATCATATCAGGATTTGCTATCAGCATCCCCCAAAACTTTCCAGGTTTAGCAAAAGCTCTTTGGCCACAGCCACCTGCTCTTCCTATACCCAGCTGGGTCCTTAGCTGCACGAGTGCTGTCCAGCCCTTGGGATCATGGAAAGGACAGTTCTCCCGAAGAAAAGGGACAATAGGACTGGGCATGCCTAGGATACCTCCCCTTCTTTCCAGGGTGGGCAGCCTCCTTTTGCTTTAACAGTTGTAAAAGGGAAACACAGAGGCAAATTTTTCTTTCTACAAGAACAGAGTGTACTGAGAGAGCTAGGGGCTACTCCAGCCAGCAGAGCTCAGTAGTGACACACACAAACACACATACACTCGTCTGTTTTTTCAGGTGGGACAGCAGCCGGACGCACAGAGCGGTGTATCCAGAGCCATGTCCCTGGGCATGCCTAGCCCATGTGTGCACCCAGAGACATGTGCAGAGCCAGTGCACATTGGCACCTACAGGCACAGCACGTGCAGACTCACACATGCTGGCACACAAACAAAGAGCACTCCCCAGAGCCCTCCTGGAAAGAGAATAGCCAAAGAAAGACCATGATGGATTCCTGCTTCCTGCCTCTTACCTTACAAGGCGGGAGGGCACAAAATGGAGCTCCTTTTTGCTGTCTTGTCTTCTCCAAGAGCTTGACCATCACGAAGGGGAGGATTAGAGGGATTTATTGAGGATCACTGTCAGTGGTTTTTGAGAAGAGGCAAAGGGGAGGTATGAGTGACAGTAGCTAAACTGTTGTGTTTTTCCCTTTACTTGAAGGGGGGAGTACCTGTGATCCTTATTACTGTGGAGGGCAGCTCACAGTCCCCTGGGGATCAGGAACACAGGCACACATGGTAAGGAAAACTCCAGGCTTCTCTGCAGGGATGACAGTGACTTTGAAACAGCGTTGTTGGGGATTAGGTTTGTTCCTTTTTTTTTTCTTATAGAATTTTTCCCCATGAATTGCAAGGAGACTAAGTACTGGTATTAAGGGGTGCTTGACAAACACAAAAGAGGTGGCTGAAAGCCAGGAGGGGGAAGATCATGTGAGTTTTGGGGCAGGAAAAGGACAGAGCTGGGGGCAGCTTCACTTCTTCCTGCTTTCAGCATCAGAGGGAGGATGGCCAGGCTGCTGCTTGCTGCAGGAGTCCGCTGTCAACAGAAAGTCCGGTCCTGGGAAATCTACCATCATCTTCTCGTGTGCTCAGGAATTCTGAGCTCCTTCGCCTGCCCTGCTGGAGCTAGGCCGGACTTGTCCAGCTGTCTGACTTCTCCAGCACTGCTCTCTTTTTGCTATGCTGTAGCCCTGCACTCCCCTGCCTGCCAGGACATCCTGGTGTTCCAGCCACCAGCCCGGGAGTTTCCACCGTTCCAGCTTGGTGTTCTCGGAGTCCCAAGAGATCAGACTGCCCTGGGCTTTGTGAAACAAAGCCCCTCGAGGTTCATGGTTCTGTTTATTATTAATGCTGTAGTTGTTGTTGTTTGTTTGCGTCGTTATACTTACTAGTAAAGAACTGTCATTCCTCCCCACATACCTCTGCCTGAAAGCCCCTTTAATTTTCTAAATTATAATAATTTGGATGGAGGGGATTTGAATTCTCCATTCCTAGAGAGGCCCTGCCCCTCCCTAACAGATACCTGTCTTTCAAACTGAGACAAGAGTTTATCAAGATATTATCTTGGACTGAAAGAGGGAAAGGTAAATTACTGCATATGCATGGAAAACCATCTAAGCCTTTGACACCTAAGCTCCTCAACTTGAAAGAGGACTAGTACTTGTTAGTGTTAAACTTGAGTGGAGAACAACTGTTCTGTGTTACACTTGATTAAAAATCAGTGTTAACAGTGAACGAGGAAAAGGTGGGAGATGGCAAAAGGAAGGAGTAAACCAAAGCATACTCTAAGCTAGTGTTTTTCTCAAATGTAGGGTTTATTTTGAACAGAGTGGAGTGTAGAGTAGCTGTAGCAGTGTGGGTAGATGGTGGGTTACCGCTACCTTCCAAAAGTGCCTTCTCAGGAAGCTGTTCAGGCAGGCACACAGACAGTCACTTAATACACATGCAAATACTACACATGGGTCAGCAAAGGAAAGACAGGAAGGGTCTTCTGTATAGAGTTTCAGCAGGGCTTATTGCAGCCACATGGAAGGGGTCCTGGGACAAAAGACAGAGATCAAAGGAGGATCCAAGTTTAAGTACAAAGACAAGTGGGGACAGAGCAGAGCATCACGGGCCAGTGATGAGAGAGCACAGGGGTGGTGCACAGGCAGGGCAAAGGGCAATAATCAATAGGGAATATGAGGGCGGACAATCAGTGATACTAAAACCAATGTGAAACAATGAAAGGAGAACCCTCTAGAACTGGGACATACATGAACAATACAGGTGGGCAAGGCCAACAGGCCAATGGGAACAGCATAACTGAGGTAATTAACATCGTTGCTGCAGAGCACCATGGGGGGAAGCCCTTTTCTCTGTCCCTAAGTAGTGAGACATTCTTGAAGCCCATGGTAGATTCTTCCAGGCCATTGCCCTGGAGGTTCCCCTGATGGGCTCAAGGGCTTCCACAACTGCTTTCTTTTGGGATTCATGACTGAGAAGCTAGAGATAGAAGGCTTGTTCAGTAGGAAATCTCTCCCTGGTCTGTACTGGGGTTGTCATTTAGCTTTTACATGCATGTTTAAAACTTGACACACCCATTCTTCATCTGATTCACACCACTGTAGCAATATGCTTTTTAGGTGTGGAGCTGCTACCCATATCCCAGTAACCATCTCCAGTGGAAAAGTCACTTGGGAGGAATTCAGGCAGAGGAGTCAAGGTCACACATCCACACAAGCTACTGCTAGGCTCAGCAAAGAGAGGCAAGAAGGGCCTTTTGTATGATAAAATCCCTGTGAGGTTTATTTCGGGTGCTGAAGGGAATCCGGAATAAAAGACCTGGCCACGTGCTGTGCACGCACTTAAGTATGGGGTCAGTGGCCAATGACCTGCAGGCACAGGGGTGGGACAAGGGGCAGGGCAGAGGTCAGTGGCCTATAGGGAGAATGGGGCCGGCCACCCAGGGTGCCACCAGCAATAGGGAAACAAGGAAAGGAGAAACCACAGGAACCAGAGGCATGGGGAGAGAAGAGACTGGGGCAGGCCACCGTATGCAAAGCACCATTGGGAAGATTTTCTCTTTCAGGCTAGGCAGGGAAGAGTCTGTGATACATCGTTCCAAGGCAAGACCCTGGGGATTGTCCTGAGGGACAATCCAGGGACACCGCACACCACAGCCAGTACACGTGATTGAACTTAATTTCCTCCTCAGTACGCTCTATCACACAATACTGTATAACTTTATCTTCATCCTTGGTGTTAGGGTCACATCTCCACTAGGCTAGTCTTCTTCCCAGGGGGCTGTTTAGGAGTATCCTTTAATTTCTCCCTCCCTCTGGGGATTTTTTATTTGCTCTTAGTCCCATTCTTCTAGCAGCTCTTTACTACAAAAGCCTGCCTTCCTAACAGCCATGATGTTATAAGTAAGTTCTATTCGAATAATCTATGTTTTAGTTACTTAATTGTTAAGTAATTTCATTAAGATTGTTAATGCTAGTTCTGTATAAAGAATTTGCCTTATTCCTGCTTTAATATTGATTTATCACCTTATTTACTTGTTTGTTAATTAAGAATTCACCTTATTACCTGTATCTCTGCTCCCATTCGCTGGATAGTGTCTGAATATGCAAATAAAAAGAACACTGGAATTCTGGGAACAACTCAAGAACAAGAGACTCTAAAAAGCAGAAAACCAAAGTAAAATCCAGGACTGAAGTCGCACTTCAGACTAGTGCAAAAGGTACGGGGGTCTGCCGAAGCAGTTTTATTTAGTCGCCGTGACCTGAGAAGGAGTCCCCCCATCGCTGGATGACCCCTGATCAGCGACGCGAAACGGACTCCCCGGCAAGGAAAAAGCCCGTGAGGGGGGGTGGGAGTCCCCAGCTTTGCTGTGAAGCGAAGCTGTGTGTACCTCCTCCTCTGCGTCGCCAAGAGAGCAGGCAAGCTCTCCCCCAAGGCCGAGCTTGATAATAAAGCAACATACAAAAAGAGCAAGTCTCTGAATCTCTCTCTTTTTTTTTCCAGAACAATGAGAAGAAAAATAAAAGGAAAAAAGAAAAAGAGAAAAAGGAACCTTGCCTTCTTCTAGGAGAG